>NC_042615.1:125157591-125399026 GCF_901001135.1 Rhinatrema bivittatum
AACGAAATTTCAGACCTATTAGTAGAAATTTGTAACCTGTCATTAAAATCATCCATTGTACCTGAAGACTGGAGGATAGCTAATGTAACCCCCATATTTAAAAAGGGCTCCAGGGGCGATCTGGGAAACTACAGACCAGTTAGCCTGACTTCAGTGCCAGGAAAAATAGTGGAAAGTATTCTAAACAACAAAATCACAGAACATATAGAAAGACATGGTTTAATGGAACAAAGTCAGCATGGCTTTACCCAAGGCAAGTCTTGCCTCACAAATCTGCTTCACTTTTTTGAAGGAGTTAATAAACATGTGGATAAAGGTGAACCTGTAGATGTAGTGTACTTGGATTTTCAGAAAGCATTTGACAAAGTTCCTCATGAGAAGCTTCTAGGAAAAATAAAAGTCATGGGATAGGTGGCGATGTCCTTTCGTGGATTACAAACTGGCTAAAAGACAGGAAACAGAGAGTAGGATTAAATGGACAATTTTCTCAGTGGAAGGGTGTGGGCAGTGGAGTGCCTTAGGGATCTGCATTGGGACCCTTACTTTTCAATATATTTATAAATGATCTGGAAAGAAATACGACGAGTGAGGTAATCAAATTTGCAGATGATATAAAATTGTTCAGAGTAGTTAAATCACAAGTAGATTGTAATAAATTGCAGGAAGACCTTGTGAGGCTGGAAAATTGGGCATCAAAATGGCAGATGAAATTTAATGTGGACAAGTGTAAGGTGATGCATATAGGGAAAAATAACCCATGCTATAGTTACACAATGTTAGGTTACATATTAGGTGCTACTACCCAAGAAAGAGATCTAGGCGTCATAGTTGATAACATTGAAATCGTCGGTTCAGTGTGCTGCGGCAGTCAAAAAAGCAAACAGAATGTTGGGAATTATTAGAAAGGGAATGGTGAATAAAATGGAAAATGTCATAATGCCTCTATATCGCTCCATGGTGAGACCACACCTTGAATACTGTACAATTCTGGTCGCCGCATCTCAAAAAAGATATAAATGCGATGGAGAAGGTACAGAGAAGGGCGACCAAAATGATAAAGGGAATGGAACAGCTCCCTATGAGGAAAGACTAAAGAGGTTAGGACTTTTCAGCTGGAGAAGAGACGGCTGAGGGGGGATATGATAGAGGTGTTTAAAATCATGAGAGGTCTAGAACAGATAGATGTGAATCGGTTATTTACTCTTTCGGATAATAGAAAGACTAGGGGGCACTCCATGAAGTTAGCATGGGGCACATTTAAAACTAATTGGAGAAAGTTCTTTTTCACTCAACGCACAATTAAACTCTGGAATTTGTTGCCAGAAGATGTGGTTAGTGCAGTTAGTGTAGCTGTGTTTAAAAAAAAATTGGATAAGTTCTTGGAGGAGAAGTCCATTACCTGCTATTAATTAAGTTGACTTAGATAATAACTACCAACGGTAACATGGAATAGACTTAGTTTTTGGGTACCTGCCAGGTTCTTAAGGCCTGGATTGGCCACTGTTGGAAACAGGATGCTGGGCTTGATGGACCTTTGGTCTGACTCAGTATGGCATGTTCTTATGTTCTTATGAGTGTGTGGTCTCGGTAAAAAATGGGCAAGATGGACTGACTCAGGTGAAAGGCAGTTACCACTTTAGGTAGAAACCTAAGGTGAGTGTGCAACACCACTCTGTCGTGGAAGAACCTCGTGTAAGGCAGATAGGTCACTAGGATCTGCAGCTCACTGACTCTGCGAGCAGAAGTAACTGCCACTAGGAAGATGACCTTCCAGGTTAGATGCTTCAAACCGCAGGAGCACAGGGGCTCAAACAGAGACCACATGAGCCTAGCCAGCATTATGTTGAGGTCCCAGGCCACAACAGGAGGACATATGTAGGCTTCAGTTGAAGTAAGCCTTTCATGAAGTGCCCCACTAATGACTGCACAGAGACTGGCGTATCACCCACTCTGCGGTGGTAGGCACTTATGGCACAGATGCACCCATATTGAGGTAGTCTCTAGTCCAGACTCAGAGAGGCTCTAGAGGTAGTCCAAAAGTCTAGGAGTTGGGCAAGTGAAGTGAAAGGGTCAAGATCTTGTTCTGCATACCAGGACTAGAACCACCTCCACTTCGCTTGGTAGGACTTGCGAGATATTATGCCCTTAGCCTGTGTGATGAGGTCGGACGAGATGCCCAGACGAATGGGCTCCTGGACAGACAGGTCTCGGAGGATCAGACACCAGACCTGTCGTGGCCAATGCGGGGCTATGAGGATCACAGAGCCTCGGTCCTGCTATAGCTTCACGAAAGTCTTGCTTATGAGCGAAGTCAGAGGATATGCAAACAGGAGACCCGCACTCCAGGAGAGGGCGAAGGCATTTCACTGCTGATCCCTTCCCTTCCTTGTGTAGGGAGCAGAAATGGTCCACCTTGTGGTTCTGTGAGGACGCAAAGAGATCCACGTCTGGCTGACCCCATTGGTGGAAGATCCTGTCCATTACATAGGGGTTTATGGAACACTCGTGGGGGGTGGAATGTCAGACTCAGGCGGTCTGCCACCACATTCTCGGTCCCTGCCAGGTAGATGGCACACAGGAACATGGAACATGGCAGGGCCCAGGCCCAAATCTATGCTGCCTCTTGGCAGAGGAGGTAAGAGCCTGTGCCCCCCTGTTTGTTCACGCACTACATGGCCACTTGGTTGTCCGTCTGGATCAAGACGACTCTGTTGGACAGGCAGTCCTGGAATGCGTAGAGTGCATACCGCAACGCCTGGAGTTCCAGGAAGTTTATCTGGCAGCTCATCTTGGCTTTCAACCATACCCCTTGCGTGTGGAGGCCATTGACATGGGCCCCCCAAGCCTAGATTGGAGGCATCCATGGTCAGGATCACCTGAGCAGTCGGGGGCTGAAAAGGAGGTCCTTTTTTCAGGTTGGATTCCCGCACCACCAGGCGGTTCGGTTAGCTGGACCAGTGCAGAGAGTTCTTGAGAGGCTTGGTGCCACTGAGACTGCAGAGTTCACTGTGTGACCCTCACGGCGGGATGGGCCATTGGGGTGATGTGTACAGACAAGGACATGTGGCCCAGCAAGATGAGGAGCAGGCGGGCTGAGGCTCTCTGCTGGCGATGGATGGACCTGGCTAGCCCAGCCAGGGTGGCATGTGTTTGCTGGGAAAGAACGCCTTGGCTACCATGGTGTCCAGATCTGCCCCGCTGAAGGTCAGCTGCTGGGAAGGGGTCAGCTGGGATTTCGGGTAGTTTACGAGGAACCCCAGCGATTGGAGGAGCCTCATCGTCATGTTCAGGGACTGTAGAGCTCCTTCCCTTGAAGAACTCTTAATGAGCCAGTCGTCTAGATATGGGAACACATGTACCCTGTTCTGGCGCAAATGTGCTCCCACCATTGCCAGGCACTTTGTGAAGACCCAGGGTGCGGACGCTAGCCCTAAGGGGAGAATCCTGTACTGGAAGTGCTGCTGTCTTATGACGAAGCGCAGGTATTTTTGATGAGGGGGAAAGATGGCCATGTGTGCGTAGGCATCCTTGTAGGTCGAGAGAGCAGAGCCAGTCTTCATGATGCAGAAGCAGGAGTAAGATACCCAGCAATACCATTTTGAACTGCTCTCTCTGGAGCAACTTGCTTAAGGCCCGGAGGTCGAGGATGGGATGGAGGGCCGCCTGTTCTTTTTCGAATGAGAAAATAATGGGAGGAGAAATCCTAGCCGTGCTGAGCCTGGGGAACATATTCTACACTTCTGGACTGCAACAGGGCCAAGAGTTCTAGCTCGAGGGTCATTGCGTGTTCCACGAGGCTCCACGCCGGAGAGGGTGGGGAGACTGGGGGAACATTGAGAAGGTTCAGGCGGTAACCCTGTGCTACGATGGACAACACCCATTGGTCGGAGGTGATTGGGGATCAATTGTTTGCGAATAGGCAGAGTCGGCCTCCCACCAGTGGGTCGGACAGCTCGGGCACAGGGGTTAGGCTGCTGCTCTCTCTGTGCCAGTCAGAAGCCAGCTGATGGGCTAGGCTAAGGGGCTGGCTGAGCCCTAGGCGCTCGTGGATGGCGAGGGTGGTCTCTTTGGGCAGCCCGAGCTGGACAAGCACAGGAGGCCAGAGGATAGTATTCCTGTTGCCTGTAAAATTGCTTTCTGGAATCCCTATGTGGCTCCCTGCGGGTCGCCAAAGAGGGGTCAGAGGTGGTAGTAGACAACTAACTCTGGGTCTCATGGTGATCCTTGAGTTGGCACACTGAATCCCGGATTTTGTCCCCAAACAAATTTCTCCTGTACAGGGGAGGTTGGCCAGTTTGTCTTGAACCTCCGGGAGAAGATCGGAAGCTTTTAGACAGATCGAGTGTCTAGCACTAATCCCTGCTGCTGAGACCCTTGACGCCGTCTCAAAGACGTCATAGGCTGCCCTCACTTCATGCTTCCTGGCTTCCAATCCTTTATGGAGGATGGATTCTAGGCCCTCCTGGAACTGTTGTGGTAGGCCCTCACAAACTCCTGTACTTGTTTCCAGAGGTTCCAGTTGTACTGGTTCATGTACAACTGGTATGCTGCTATCCGAGAAATAAGCACCTTGGAAAAAAGGAAACTGAAGGGGGACCCCCATGTGGCTATGGGTTTAGTGGCATGCCGGGCATGCCTAGTGTGCCAGTCAAAGTTTCTAGAAACTTTGACAAAAGTATTCTGTGACAAGCTCCACCTTATAATGTCATCCATCTGTGAGGACTACCACATCCTGCTTGTCCTGGGAGAATAGAGTTTACAAGGGAAGGAGCTAAACTAGATCCAGTATTTATGACTAGAGAATGTATGTAATGTACTAGTAGATGCCTACCTGAACACCAGTGATAATCAGATAGTATGCTATGATATATTGGCCAAGATGGAGAGAACAAATGACAAAAAATAGAGGGAAACCAAACTACAGAATAAACAAGAATTTGGTCAGCAAAAAAAATCAGAAGATATCAATTTGTTTAAAGGTGTCAGTAAGCCTGTTGGTGTGAACTGCTTTATGCGGCATGGACCACCTGGTTGGTTCAATTATTCACCTTCAAAACAATTTTTTTGGTGTTTTTAGAAAGCATATAAAATAGTCACAACAGTCTCAATGCAAAGTATTAAAGCAAGCCCCATTTTGTTTTGTTATTTTTTTTTTAGTTTGCTTGATTTTCAAGATGGAAAGAAGACACAAAGCTCAAAGTCCTTAACTTAAAAAATACTGACTTTATGTTTGGTGGTCTGCGGGCTGCCCCCACAAAGTGCCACACTCACGCTTCTGGCTGGGCTTCTGCAGACTCCTGATGTGGCCGAGCCTCTCCTGCCCTCTTCGTGGTGGAAAGCGACAAGCTGCCAGGGACCCATGCAGCAGGATGCTGCTGATTTCTACTGACCATACTTCTTCTTAGGCACACGTGTACCCAACATCGCTGGATTTAAAGGGCCCGTGGCATGAAAAGCCCCACAGTGCCCTTGGATGACATCACATGCTTGGGCCTATAAAAGGCTCTTGCTGGCATTCCTTCACTGCCTCAGCAACAGGACACACTACTCCTGTGTGTGTTGCTTCCAGTGTTCTTGCCTTCAGTTCTTCATCCAGCTTGTCTTGAGCCTTGCTCCTGCCTGTTTTTATCCTTGCATTCCATCCCTTGCCTCCTTCCTCAGACGGATTATTTGGTTTTGACCTTGGCTCGGACCTCAGACACCGCTGACTGCTACCTGCCTCTGACCATTGCCTGGACCTAGTACATGCATGATTGCTGCCCGCCTATGACCCAAGCTAGCCAGGGACCTTCACTTCAGCCACCAGAGACCCCACCTAAGTCCTGCTGGTTCCGGCATCCAAAGGCTCAACCCAAGGGGAGTGAGGGCTCTACCTGCAGGTAGAGCCAATCCCACCTCGGTCTTAGGGTCCACAAACGCAACACTGATGTTGGTAACGTGGGGAAGTACTTTAAGGAGGCTCTGGCAAGGTTGTAGAAAATAGGTAACATAGAACAACAGTAGACTATACTAAAGAAAGCTATAGTAAGAGCCACAGATTTTTGTGTTAGGAAAGTAAATAAACATAAGAAAAAAAGGAAACAGGCATGGTTTACCAAAAAGGTACCTGAGAAAGTAGGGGCAAAAAGATTAGCATTCAAAAAGTACATAGCACCTCAAAAACAAGAACAAAGGGTAAAATATCTGGTAAAACTGAGGCAGGAAGAAGTCAGGATGGCAAAAGTGCATACAGAAAAAAAGTAGTTAATGGAGGTATGGCAAGGTGAGTTTTTTTTTCAGGTATATGAGGTGGAATTTTAAGACAGAGCAGAAGAATAAAATGAATAGAGAGATAACAAAAAAGCAGATACGCTAAACAAATAATTATGTTCAAAGTTCACTGAAGAAAGGAGAAGAAAAGGACTGTTCTTGGATGTCAGGGATACATTTGGGAATGTAGTAGATACATGCCATTTACAGATGAGTGCTTGGATGGAATTAGCAAAACTAAAGATGGACAAAGCCATGGAACCAGATGGAATGCATCCAAGAATATTAAGGGAGTACAGAGAGGTTCTGATGAGGCCACTGGACAATCTGTTCAATAGATCTTTAGAAATGGGAGAAGGTCTTGTATACTTGGGGAAGGGCAGATGTCACTCTTCCTAGAAGTGGTAACAAAGTTAGAAACTACAGGTGAGTTAGTCTGTGTAAAGGAGAGGGGGTGTGTGAGCCCTTACTGCTGCAGCGAACAAACATGAAAATGGGTCAGGCTGGAGCTTCACCTATTGCACCTGCCTCCCCCTTGGGTTGAGCCCTTGGGTTCTGGCAGCCAGCAGAACTAAGGCGTGGCTCTAGGCCAGAGTACAAGGTAAGAGTCAAGACACACCAGAATCAGAGTAGGCCACAGGCTTAACAGAGTCAGAGAATGTCAAGGTCAGGACAGCCTCAGTCGAGAACAGTCGGGGCCAGATAAGGGGTCAAATCCAGGCAGAAGGCAAATGTAGTCAGGTCCAAGCAAGAGGACAAAATCTAGGCAGCAGACAAACATGGTCAGGTCCAAGCAAGAGGTCAAGATCCAGAGCAACAAGCAGAGGGTGGGTGTGGACACCAAGGAAGACAAGCTGGACAGACTGGGCTGGAAGCCAAGGCTGGGCAAGGTTGGACTGGAAAGCAAAGCAAGGTTGGATGAGGCTTGGTTGGAAGACAAGGCAAGCAAGGCGGAAGAGATGAAGCAGGAACCAGGAACACAGAAGAAGCACAGTGCACTGCACAGAAATGAGGACACCCGTTGCTGAGGTGAGGAAAGAAGTTCAGGAGGCCCTAAAATAAAGCTGAAGCACTGATGTTACTGATGGGCACCACGGGTACACTTTCCCGCCATGGGCCCTTTACTTAGTGTGTGGTCAAGCATGCACCTATGGAGGTAAGTCCAGAGTGAGCAGCATGGATTTTTTATGCCACGCTGGTGTCTGGCGACGTCAAGGTGAGCTCAGTGGCTTACAGGACCTTCCTGCAAGCTGCGATTCCTAAAAGTCTGAGTTCGGTGGTGGAAAAATTAACAGAGAATTAACTGAAAGTAAAATGGAGTATTTACAGGCCAGAAAGCCTGCAGGATTCAAACAGCACGCCTTTACCTTACCAGAGAGATCATATCAAATAAATCTGATTATTTTCCTTCGGTGACCAGAGAAATAGGTCAAGGGCATGTGTTGGATGTTTATTTGGATTTCTACAAAGCTTTTGATACTGTCCCCATAGGAGGTTCATAAATAAATTAAGCAGTCAGGGAATGGGTCCCAAAGTGGTAGACTGGATTAGAAACTGGTTGAGTGATAGACAACAGAGCGTAGTGGTAAATGGAATTCATCCTGAAGAGAAAAATGTGATTGAGTGCCTCAAGGATTGTTCCTGTGGCCGGTTCTGTTCAATAGCTTTGTGAGGGACATTGTGAAGTTGTTATAAGGAAATGTTTGTCTCTTTGCAGATGACACAAAAATGTGCAACAAAATAAACACACCAGAGAAAGCACATAGAATGAGAAGTGATCAAATGTTTGGCAAGTCTTGTTCACCTTTACTGAATGTGACCGTAGGAAAAACGTTGGAAAAGAATGACTGATAAAGCAAAAATTCTTACCGTGTAATAGGTGTTATCCCAGGACAGCAGGATGTAGTCCTCACATATGGGTGACATCATCAGATGGAGCCCTGGTATGGAAAACATCTGTCAAAAGTTTCTAGAAACTTTTGGCTGGCACTGTGGGCCTACTGAGCATGCCCAGCATGCCATGATATTCTCAGCCACAGGGGTCTCCCTTCAGTCTCGTTTGTAGCAATATGCGTGAGCTAAAAAAATAAAATAATAAAACGTGTCGGACCCAACTCCGCAGGGAGGAGGTGGATTCTGTGAGGACTACATCCTGCTGTCCTGGGATAACACCTATTACAAGGTAAGCAATTTTGCTTTATCCCAGGACAAGCAGTATGATAGTCCTCATCTATGGGTGATTAGCAAGCTACAGGCTGAGTCATTCTTACATTATACCAACAGCATACAACTTGTGCAACAAGCACAACAACTGGTGTACTGCTGGAAAAAATGAGGCAGCCTGAATCACAGCAGGATGGATGTAGAAGGAGTTGGAGTTATACTGAAAATAAGTTCTTTAAGACAGATTGTCTAAAGGCTGAATCTTGACGTCCTTCTTTGTCCAGACAATAATGAGCTGCAAAGGTGTGAAGGGAACTCCATGTTGCAGCTTTACATATGTCTAGGATGGGCACTGAACGATAGTATGCTACTGATGTGGACATAGCCCTTACTGAATGTGCTTTTACTCGTCCCTGGAGAGGAATCTTTACTTTTTCATAACAGAATTCAATAGTCTGCTAGCCAGTTGGAGAGAGTCTGTTTTCCTACCGCAACTCCTGGTTTATTTTTGTCGAAAGAAAAAGAGTTGGGTGGATTTCCTATGGACCGCCGTGCGGTTCAGGTAAAAAGCTAGTGCACGTTTACAGTCCAAGGTGTGTAAGACTCTCTTCTCCCTGATGAGAGTGAGGTCTTGGAAAGAACGTAGGCAAGACTATTGACTGATTGATATGAAAGTCTGTTACCACTTTTGGTAAGAAGTTGGGGTGAGTGTGAAGGACTACTCTGTCATGCAGGAACCTTGTGTAAGGTGAGTATGTGACGAGAGCTTGCAACTCACTGACCCTTCTAGCTGATGTAATGGCTACTAAGAAAATCACTTTCCATGTAAGTAATTTTTCTGCACAAGTGTGTAGAGGCTCGAACTGTGAGCGCATGAGCCTTGTTAGTACTAAATTCAGGTCCCATTCAGTGACCGGGGGTCAAATGGGAGGCTTAAGGTGAATAAGCCTCTCATGAACCTACTTACTAGGGGTTGTGCTGTTTTTGGCGCATCCCCTATTCCCTTGTGGTATGCTGCTATGGCGCTTAGGTGTACCCTTACAGAGGATGTCTGGAGACCAGAATCCTACAGGTGGTATAGTAATCTAGTAAAGAAGAAGTAGGGCAGGAGAAAGGTTCTATACCTTTTTGGGTGCACCATTTTGTAAATCTATTCCACTTAAAGTGGTAGGATTTACGTATGGAAGGCTTTCGTGAAGCTACAAGAACTTTAAAGACTTGTGTTGAAAGATTAAGAGGTTGGAGAATTAAGCGTTCAACATCTAAGCTGTTAGGAAGAGTTGTCAGGTTTGGATGACGCAACTTGCCCTGATTCTGAGTTATGAGAGTGAGCTCTGTGCCCAGGCAGTTTGGTTGTGAGATCGAGAGGTCGAGGAGTATGGGAAAACCATATTTGTTGAGGCCAGTACGGGGCTATGAGGATCACTGTCCCTCTGTCCTGTTGTAGCTTCACGAGAGTTTTCGCTATGAGCGGAATTGGAGGATACGCATATAGAAGACCTGTGTTTCAGGGGCGAGCAAATGCGTCCCTGGGGACTGTTTGTCGATGTCCGTGGAGGGAGCAGAACCTTTCCACTTTGTGGTTCAGTTTGGACGCAAAGAGATCTATGGTTGGGCAACCCCAGCGTTGAAAGATTTTGCTCGCTACACGTGGGTCCAGTGACCATTCATCGGGATTGAAATGTCGACTGAGATCGTCTGCTAGGATGTTTTTGATGCCTGCCAGATAAGTTGCTCGGAGATGTATGGAATGCTCTAGAGCCCAAGCCCAAATCTGTACTGCTTCCTGGCATAGCAGATAAGAGCATGTGCCTCCCTGTTTGTTTATGTACCACATTGCTACTGTGTTGTCTGTTTGTATCAGCAGAGTCTTGTTTGAGAGGCAGTCATTAAAGGCATAAAGGCCATATCTCATCGCTCGAAGTTCTAAGAAGTTTATTTGATACTGCTTTTCGAACGTAGTCCACGTCCCTTGTGATTGAAGGTTGTTGACGTGAGCTCCCCATCCAAGGTTGGAGGCATCTGTAGTCAGGATGACTTGCGTATTTGCCTGTTGGAATGGGAGACCAGCTTTCAATGCTGTTTGATTTGTCCACCAGTGGAGTGACAGGCGTAGCTGGTGGGTAATTTGAATTGTGTACGACAGTGGTTGGAAAGCTTGTAGCCATTGAGATTTCAAAATCCATTGGGTTCTTCTCATGGCTAACTTTGCCATAGGAGTTACATGTACTGTCGAGGCCATGTGTCCTAGCAGCACCAGAATTTGATGGGTGGATGCGAACTGGTGATGAATTATAATGTTCGCCAAGCACGCCAGATTGTCGGCACGGTCACTTGGAAGAGTAGCTTTCGCCACTGTGGTGTCGAGGTCTGCTCCGATGAATG
The DNA here is from genome assembly GCF_901001135.1 of Rhinatrema bivittatum. NCBI lineage: Eukaryota > Metazoa > Chordata > Amphibia > Gymnophiona > Rhinatrematidae > Rhinatrema > Rhinatrema bivittatum. The sequence goes on from NC_042615.1 coordinate 125,168,389, forward strand.
TGAGGAGTTGAGACGGCTCGATGTGGGATTTTGGATAATTTATGAGAAATCCCAGGAGGTGCAATAGTGTTATTGTGGTTTCCAAGGCAGAGAGAACTCCCTGTCTGGATGGACTTCTGATTAACCAATTATCTAGGTATGGAAAAACGAATGCTGTTTTTTCTTAGATGTGCAGCAACCACTGCTAGACATTTTGTGAATACTCGAGGGGCAGAGGCTAGTCCGAATGGTAGGGCTCGATACTGGTAATGATTCTTTCCCACAACGAATCATAAGTACTTGCGATGTTGTATGGAAATTGGTATGTGTGCATAAGGGTCTTGAAGATCCAGAGAACAGAGCCAATCTCCCTTTTGAAGCAATGGAAGGATGGTTCCCAGGGATACCATTCGAAATATTTCTTTGTGAAGAAATTTGTTGAGATTGTGGAGGTCTAAGATAGGGCGAAGGCCGCCTGTTTTCTTTGGAATGAGGAAATAGTGGGAGTAGAACTCTGTCCCTTGTTGAGACCGGGGAACTGGTTCGAGGGCTCTGGCGGTCAGCAAAGTAGAGAGTTCTACTTGGAGTTGAAGTGTGATGACTATGTTTGTCTAAAGTGGAATGGGAGAAGAATGCGTGGGTATTGTTTTGAATTTTAGGCGATATCCCAGATTTAATATGGCTAATACCCATTGGTCTTTTGTGATGAGACTCCATTGGTGTTGGAAATAATGAAGTTGACCTCCAACTGGTAGGGAGGGCATAGAGTTTAGAAAGAGGCTGCTGTTCTCTTGACTCGGTTCAAAAACCCACTGCTGGTCCAGTTTGGGGTGGTGGCTGGGTCTTTTGTTGCTTCGGCTGACGTGGACGTCCTCTTTGTGAGGGACGGTATTATTTATTTATTTATTTATTTTTGGTTTTTATATACCGGAAGTTCCTGTATACAATACATATCACTCCGGTTCACATTTAACAGAGATAACTATCGCCGGGGAGGCGGTTTACATGGAACTGTATTGACGTGCTGAAGAGGCAGGTGGGTAATACCTTCTAGGTCTATAGAAGGGTCGCCTTGTGTCCTTGCGAGTTGGCAGTCTTAGAGAGGATGGCTGATCTGCTGGCAATTTTGAGAGCTGTCGGAGTGTCTCATGATGGTCTTTCAACTGAGATACCGTAGCTTGGATCTTTTCTCCGAAAAGATTGTCTCCAACACAAGGGAGATCTGCTAGCCTTTCCTGGACTTCCTGTCTGAGGTTCGAGGCCTTGAGCCAGGCCCATCTTCTCGCATTTATTGCAGAGGCTGATTAGATGAATTGATGTTTTGAACACGTCATAAGCTGCTCTCACCTCGTGTTTGCCAGATTCCAATCCTTTTTCAACTAATGTAGCCAAAGGTAAATGATGTTATTGTGGAAGGTTATCTACAATACCCTGTACTTGTTTCCACAAGTTTCTTTGGTATTGTGTCATTTAAATAAATAAAAATAAATAAAAATATAGAGCTGGTATGCTGCAATGCGTGCTACCAGCATGGAACCTTGATAGACCTTCTTCCCTAAGGTATCTAAGAAGTGTTGCTCCTTTCCTGGTGGAACAGATGAATGAGGATTTTGCTTCCGGGTTTTCTTCTGAGCCGATTCTACAACTACCGAATGGTGAGGCAGTTGGGGTTTCTGGTACTCTGGAGCATGCTGCACTAAGTGGCATCTGTTCTCCGATTTACTGCTTGAACTGAGCAGGGATGTTCCCACATGCGTTGTTGCAGTTCCAAAAGGACTTCATGGATTGGGATAGCCATTATTTCCTTTGGTGCATACACGAACTGCAGGACTTCTAGGGCCTTATGTCTGGTATCCTCCATTGTGATCAATTCAAAGGGAATTGTATCTGCCATTTCTTTAATAAAATTTGTGAATGACAAATCTTCAGGAGGGGATTTCTCTCTCTCCTCTGGTGGAGAGGGCTTCGATTGCAGTTCCTCTGACTCTGTATCCGTGTCAACATCCTTCCAAGGAGTATATTGAGGATAAGGGGAGTCCGGGTCCTCTGGTTGTATATGATGCTTTCTTAAACACAGCTTTTGTTGGTATGTGCTTGGCATCGTTGGTAGTGAGGGCATCGATGGGGAATCGATGGACCTCAATGGCATCGGTGGAAATCGATTCCGTGTATCCCCCGATGGACCTGGGTGTATTGGCATCGATGGATCCTTGAAAGGCATCGAGGGTTTCTTCAGAACTCGATACCCATGAAGCCCCGAAGGTCCTGGGGCAGAATCGGAGTCCCCACCGTCCTCATCCGATGATCCGGGAATCGGGATGGCTGGAGCCACCGGTGGGTGTATCGGCATCGATGGCGTCAATGGTTGCATTGATGGAATCTGTGCCGTCGGTGTCGGAGGAAAAACTCCTATCAAGGCATCAAATCTATTCAGCAAAGGCTGAAAAATTGACTGGTTCAATGCCGATGCCAGTGTCGGTGCCGATGGAACTGTCGGAGGCTGTAGATTCCTTAAAGCCTGACGACGGCTTGTTGGACTAAATTAGTCACCTCTTCCCTTGAAACCGGGGCGGTGTCCACTGCCACTGGGGAAGGTACTGCTGGCGCTATTGGCAATTCCATGATGATTCGTGATGGCACATCCTCTGACACCGAGCCCAGTGGAGAGCGCTGCGGTTCCTCGTGTACAGCCAGTGGAGTTGGCTCTAGTACACGGACTTTCTTTGGCATCGGTTCAATGGATTTCGATCCTGACGTCGATGCTTTGCTATCCAATGGGTTGATGGATCGGTGTCGATGCCGCTTCTTTTCTCAGTGACCCTTCGATGCTGAAGAAGATGCTATCGAAGATGTCGATGGTGCTGGTGACGGACGGTCATCGGTTCGTTTCTCACCTCGATGTTTAGTTACCGAGGGAGGTGTTATCCTTGGGGACAAAGTCGATGATGACGATGGAATCTTTTTAAACAATTCTTCCATCTTATCCAAACGGGCACGCCTGCCCTTTGGTGTCATCTGGGCACAGGTTGAGCAAGCCCGGACGTCGTGGCCCGATCCCAGGTACAGAACACATACATAATGTGGGTCAGTAATGGACATAGTCCGGTTACAATCCGGACATTTTTTTAAAACCGGAGGCCATGATAAAGTTGTAGCCTAACGGTCGATGACTGGCGGGAATCGATAGTGAGGTGCCCGGAATCGACCAAAAACTAACCAAAATATGTACTCACCAAGACTATGTTGAAGGGAGACCCAATTATGAAGAAAATGTGACTGAAAAGTTTTCTTCCCCTAAGAAATATGAGGGAATTTTTTTCCAGAGCTCCTGATCTGCTTTGCTACAGCAAGGCGGAAAAAAAGAGACTGAAGGGAGACCCCTGTGGCTGGGAATATCATGGCATGCTGGGCATGCTCAGTAGGCCCACAGTGCCAGCCAAATGTTTCTAGAAACTTTTGACAGATGTTTTCCGTATCAGGGCTCCATCTGATGATGTCACCCATATGTGAGGACTATCATCCTGCTTGTTCTGGGATAAAGATGAAAATCAGTCAACAGACTTTCGAGCCGATTCAGTATGGTGCGCTCGGCCGAGCATACCTTTAGCCCTGGTTTGGCCGCGCATTTTCACTGCGCTATTTTTACCCCTTATACAGTAAGGGGTAATAGCGTGCCGAAAATGCGCGACCAACCCCCCCCCCCTTGAAACTAATAGCGCCCGCAACATGCAAATGCATGTTGATGGGCCTATTAGTTATTCCTGTGCGATACAGAAAGTAAAATGTACAGCAAAGTCGCACATTTTACTTTCAGAAATTTACGCCTGCCCAAAGCAGAAGTTAATTTCGGCCGACACAGGGAAAGTATACAGAAAAGCAGAAAAAAACTGCTTTTCTGTACATCCTCTGACTTAATATCATAGCGATATTAAGTCGGAGGCCCCAAAAAAAAAAAAAAAATTAAAAAAAAAAAAAATTTAAAAATCTGCCCATGGGTTGGAAGACAGATGCTCAATTTTGCTGCCGTCCGTTTTCCGAACCCGTGGCTGTCAGCGGGTTCGAGAACAGATGCTAGTAAAATTGAGCGTTAGCTGTCAAATCCGCTGACAGCCGCCACCTCCTTTTACCGCGGGCCCTAATTTGCATATCTATTTACTGAATCGCGCGCCCAGGAGAGTGGCCTGGGCGCATGTTGGGAAAGCGGGCGCTCCCCGGCTCTCCCGCGCGTCTTACTGTATTGGTCCCGATTGCCAGTAACTCTGGGTGTGTACATAGCACCACCCTGTTATGATTAAATTTAGTATAAGGTGGATAACTTACTAGGACCTAGAGCTCACTAACATTATGAGTAGAAGTACCGACAGCAAACAGTCCGTATCATATACTTAAGACTCTTTGAATCTCTTGCTAGCTCATTTCCTGAGTTAAAACTACACTGATCTATGACACTGTAGGTGGCTTCATGGAAGCCTTATAATAAAATTATTCATGTATAAATCTTCAGCTAAGGGGTCTTCCTTTTAAATGGTTGACAAGTTCCAACTGCAGAGAAATGTGCCCTAACAGAGGCAGTTTTGAGTCCAACTCTGAGATATGTAAACATAGAAATAATGGCAGAAAAGGACCAACGGTCCATCCAGTCTGCCCAGGAACTTATGGTAGTTTCTATCACACATTACAAGTCACCCCCATACTTATCACTTTCCAGATCAACAAATTCAGGACACTTGTTGGTTGCTGTTTGAGTCCAATTCGCTGTCACCTCTTGCTGTTGAAGCAGAGAGTAATGTTGGAGTTGCATCAAGAGTTTCAGGTTTATTGGTTAAAGGTAGTAATAGCTGCATCAGCAAGTTACCCCTATGCTCGCTTATTTTCCCAGACCAAAAAATTCAATATTCCTAATGGTTGTTGACAATCTAATTCCCCTTTTCCCCCAGCCATTGAAGCAGAGAGCAATGATAGGGGATAGGGGGAGTGGGATGGGAGAAGAAGGTAATGATACTGCTATTAAGTTCATTTAGAGAATAGCCACTGACATTAGCAATGGTAACATGGAATAGACTTAGTTTTTGGGTACTTGCCAGGTTCTTATGGCCTGGATTGGCCACTGTTGGAAACAGGATGCTGGGCTTGATGGACCCTTGGTCTGACCCAGTATGGCATTTTCTTATGTTCTTATGGAGTTGCATCAACAGTATGAAGGCTTTTTGGTTAAGGGTAGTAACCACCACACCAGCTAGTTACCCCATACACACATTTCTTCATTTCCATTCTCTAGCCTTTAGAGATCCACAGTGTTTCCCATGCCCTTTTGAAATCTTTCACAGTTTTTGTCTTCACCACCTCCTCCAGAAGGGCATTCCAGGCATCCACCACCCTCTCCGTGAAGAAATATTTCCTGACATTGGTTCTGAGTCGTCCTCTCTGGAGTTTCATTTTATGACCCTTAGTTCTGCTGATTTCTTTCCAACAGAAAAGGTTTGCTGTTGATTGTGCATCCTTAAAACCTTTCAGGTATCTGAAGGGCTGTATCATATCTCCTCTGCACCTCCTCTTCTCCAGGGTATATATATTTAGGTCCTTCAGCCTCTCCTCATAAGTCACCATTTTGGTCACCCTTCTCTGGACCGCCTCCATTCTGTCTCTGTCCCTTTTGAGATACAGTCTCCAGGTGAAGCCTAACAAAGGACCTGTACAAGGGGACCAGTACCTCCCTTTTCTTACTAGCTATTCCTCTCTCTATACAGCCCAGCATTTTTCTGGCTTTAGCTTTCGCCTTGTCACATTACTTCTCCATCTTCAGATCACTAGACACTATCACCCTGAGGTCCCTTTCTTGCTCCGTGCACACAGCTCTTCACCCCCCATTACAAACAGCTTTTTTGGATTACCGCAGCCCAGATGCATGACACTGCACATCTTGGCATTGAATCCTAGTTTCCATATCTTCGACCACTGTTCAAGCTTCCTTAAATCATGTTTCATTCTCTCTACTCTTTCCGGCATGTCCACTTTGTTGCAAATCTTAATATCATCTGCAAACAGACAAACTTTACTTTCTAACCCTTCCGCAATGTCGTTCACAAAGATACCGTACAGAACTGGTCCCAACACTGATCCTTGTGGCACTCTGCTTTCACCGCTTTCTCTTCAGAGTAGGCTCCATTTACCACCACACGCTGTCTTCTGTCCATCAACCAGTTTGTAATCAATGCCACGACCTTGGCTCTCACTCCCACGCTTCTCATTTTATTCACAAGCCTCCTATGTGGGACCGTATCAAAAGCTTTGCTGAAATCCAAGTAGATCACATCAAGCGCTCTTCCTCAATCCAATTCTTTAGTCACTCAATGAAAAAAAATCATTCAGATTTGTCTGACAAGACCTTCCCCTCCTGAATCCATGTTGTCTCGGATCCAGCAATCCTCCTGACTGTAGATAGTTCATTATCCTTTCCCTCAGCAGAGTCTCCATTAATGTTCCCACCACCGAGATGAGGCTAACTGGTCTGTAGTTTCCAGCTTCCTCTCTGCTACAACTCTTTGGCGCAGGACCACCACAGCTCTTCTCCAATCACCCAGCACCATTCCCATTTCCAAGAATCTATTGAACAGATCATGCCGAGGACCCGCCAGCACATCTCTGGGTTCCCTCAGTATTCTGGGATGAACCTAATCCGGCCCCCATGGCCTTGTCCACTTTCAGTTTTCTTAGCTCTTCCCATACATTCTCTTCTGTAAACAGAGTTTCATTTACCCCATTCCACCTACGGTCTTAACAACCAACAATGGTCCTTCTCTAGGGTTTTCTTTAGTGAACACAGAACTGAAGTATTTGTTTAATATTTCTGCCATTTCTTCATCTCTCGCCACACACTGATCATTGTCACTTTTCAATTTCACTATACCACTTTGGACCTTTCTCCTCTCTCTGATATACCTGAAAAATGTTCTCTTTACTTCTTTGGCAATCTTTTCTTCCACCTGGACTTTTAGCTTTCTTGATTTCCTTATTTTTCTCCCTCAGTTTCACCAGATATTCTTTCCTGTGTTCTTCATTTTGGGATCCTTTATATTTCTTGAATGCTGTTTTTTATTGCTTTTATCAGCCACCTCCTTTCAGAACCAGATCGGTTTCTTATTTCTCTTACTTTTGTTTACTTTTCTGATATATAGATTTGTTGCCCTTGTAATTGCTCTTTTTAGTTTGGCCCACTGTTTCATCTCTCCCATTTTTTTCCCAGTCTTCTAGTTCAACCTCCAGGTACGTCCTCATTTTGACAAAGTCTGTATTTTTTAAATTCAAAACCTGGGTCTTTCATGTGACTTCTCTGCATCTTATTTGCGATAGCAAACCATACCATCTGATGATCACAAGTGCTGAGGTGGGCACCTACCCAGACATTAGAGACATTATCCCCATTAGTGAGAACCAAGTCGAACAGCACATCTTCCCTTGTGGGTTCCATTACCATTTGTTCGAAGAGCCCCATGCAGGACATCCACTATCTCTCTACTTCTGGTAGATTCCACAGAAGGGATTCTCCAGTCTATGTCCGGCAGATTAAAATCTCCAAGAATCAATACTTATCCCTTCTTTCCCACCTTCTGGGTATCTTTGACCAATAGTCTTTGCAGTGTATAGATTGTATTCAAGCAATTTTTTGTGGAGCAGGAAAAGGGACCTAGAGTCCTGCCCTCACATCAGATGGCAAACCTTTTCTATTTGCAATCATAAGATTTTCTGGTTTCCTTTCTAGAAGCCAGTTACTTGAGACACTGAACTGAAGAAACCATAAAAGCATTACTTCTTTGCTTGCAGCAATTTTTGCAGTAAATTGCTAATGGAGTAATGAACTATAATCTCTAAATATTGATTTGAAACAAGCTTGTTCCTTTAAATTAACTTGCTACCATCTGGTGGTTGTACACATGTATTGCATCTAATGTTAAGCAGGTTAACCCATGCAAGCAACTGTAGTTAGGTCATTGTTTTTACATTTTATTAAATACCTGCCTCTTTCTTGTAATAGCAGAAGGTTCTTAGCTTGATCACCTTAACAGTAAAACAATGTTTTCCTTAAAATCTAAGCCTTGTTTTTGTGGCTTCAAGTATTAATTATCATGGACACCTCAGTGTCTCTTTCCCAATGTAAATCCTACCTGCATCTTTCCTCCAGTGGCAAATGTTGGTTTATCTTAAAGCAATTTACTTAAAAAAAAAAATCTAAATAGTTAGATAGAGATTATACTTTTATTAGGATAGAAAACATTTCAAGATGGAAGTTTTTGGGACATTACCTGAGGAGCAAACCTTAGTAGTCTCAAAAGCTTGCATCTTTAAAAGCCTAATAAAGGTATCATCTCTTCATAAATTACTTTGTTGATTTTCTTTATAACAAAATAAATAGCTGTAAAAAGTCATCTGGGAAACCTTGGTTCAATTCCACAATTTAGCTTCTGCCCATAAGACAAGGAGAAGTTGCAAACGCTGCAGAGGTGCAGTGTTCACAAAGGGAAGGGATCCCCAACTATTATATGACATTGGCATCTATTAGTGCAATTCAATTTATATGCATATCAGATCAGAAAGACATCACTGTGATGGCTGGGATACTCAGGAAGTAGAATGAGGGAAAAATATGCAACAAACCTCAGACAGCTGAGCCCTATTTAATCTGAAAGCCCAAAGGAGCAGGAGAAAGTTGCTGGGTCCAAACAAAAGAAACAAGCAACATAAAATACCCTTCCAAAAGAGAATTTATTGTTGGTAGATTAACATGGTACTTCCTAATTAATTGAATTGCTCATTACCATACTAGCTCTGCAATGTCCTCCTTACACAATAAAGTCCAAAATTGTACGTAACACACCATGACACAAATTCTCCATATAATCCAATAGTTATGGTTTCACTAGAAGCCTATGAAATTGTAGTATAATGGCAGTGTCTTGCAATATTTCTTTTTTGCAATCAAGTCTAATTGATGTCACTTAACACCATGTTAAAAGTTTGCAGCCATTATCTTTTTCAGCAATGCTAGAACTAGGAATCAGAGAGCTATTACTATATATCATCCAGTCTATGCATGACACACTTGTTACCACTGCCAAGATCCAACATTTTACAATGATTTATACTGAAGCTTATCTCTTTGCATATATCTTACCAAGTCATCCTGAAACCTTTCCACATCCTTATTACTGGACTCAACACATTTTTGTATCACCTACAAGTATAGGAAGATTATTTTTAATATGTATTCCCAAGTAATTTAATATTGTAAATACTGGGCCAAAAATGACCCTATTTACATCTGTCAAGTAAGATACATCTTAATTTATAATTGCTTCATCTTCATAGCCATCTAATCAATTTCAAATCAATTTACAGCTTCTCATATATGCTTGCATTCTACCCTTTCTCAAAATCTCTTTAAAGGTGCAATTTCAAATGCCATGACAAAATTAAAGTATATACCAAACAGTACATCTAAGTCTTTTGCAAAATTTTCTAAAGAACTTATCCTAGTCTTTTAAAACAGAGTTCAACTACTCAATGGGTATACTAATCTCAAAAGATTTCAAGCAACTCTATTTTGGATATTTATATCAACTCTCAAATGTATCAAGTGATTCAAGATATAATCAAATCAGGTCCTGAAGCAGTGTTTACACTGATCCACAAGACATTTTAACCTCTTCTTCAGGCTTCTTTCCAACTCCTCTACTTACAGATTATGATACTATCTTTAAGTTGAATTCTAACATGAAGTATCTATAAAGCAAACCATGCTTACAACTCTAAACAGACTAGTATATACCTTAGAATATTTTAACACATATGGACAGATTTAGGCTTCTATTGCTATTTCAGACAGCTGAAAATATTTTAGTACCTACAATTACAGTTTCATAATGCCTTTTGTAGACCTATACTTCTATAAATTTGTCTTTTTTTCTTTTTATAAATGTATTTCTTTGACTCATTCAGCTTATCCATCAGGTTGTTAAAAAAATAAGCCGGCCTGGTGGCTCAGTGGTAATGCTGCATATTCCTGGTTTGGGCCTTCTGCATTCTGGAGAAGCTTGGAATGTTGAATGCATAGCCCCTTGGGGTTGGCTGAGGGTGGGAAGGATATTGGAATCACTGTCATAATTAAAAGCAAAACCTGGTGGCCCGATATAGGGCATATTATACGGCGTTCCATAAGGAGCCCCAGTGCATTGCTCCCAGCCTCAGTACTGCTTCTGCAAAGACCAGACTAGGAACAGTGGGAAGGTGGATTTATTAAAAATAGGTAGTTGCAAATGAAGGCTAATGGAGCAAAAATTTCAGCATGAGTTCTGCTTGATATCAAAGAAAGGAGAAAAGAATAAAAATGAAACAACACAAGTCTACTTACCTGTAAACAGGGTTCTCCATTGATAACAAGATGAATTAGCCAAAATGCATGGGTGACATCAGATAGTGCTGACATGGACCCAGCTCTTAGCTCAGTAAAGCAGAGTTGCTTACCTGTAACAGGTGTTCTCACAGGACAGCAGGATGTAGACCTCACATGTGGGTGATTAGCAAGCTACAGGCTGACTCGTATTTAGTTGGACCAACAGCACACAACTTGTGCAACTGGTCTGCTGTTGGGAAAAATGAGGCAGCCTGAAAATCACAGCAGATAGATGTGGAAGGAGTTGGGATTATACTGGAAATAAGTTCTTCAAGACGGATTGGCCAAAGGCAGAGTCTTGACGTCCTTCCTTGTCTAGGCAGTAATGTGTTGCAAATGTGTGAACAGAGCTCCATGTTGCAGCGTTACAGATCCATGGCTCTTACTAAGTGCGCCTTCACTCATCCCTGGAGAGGAAGGCCTGCTTTTTCATAGCAGAATTTGATACAGTCTGCTAGCCAGTTGGAGAGAGTTTGTTTACCCACTGCAACTCCTGGCTTGTTTTTATCAAAAGAAACAAAGATTTGGGTGGATTTCCTATGGACTGCAGTGCAGTCTAGGTAAAATGCAAGTGCAGACCAAGGTGTGTAAAACTCTCTCGCCCTGGTGAGAGTGAGGCCTTGGGAAAAAGGTGGGTAAGACTATGGACTGATTCAGGTGAAAGTCAGTTACCACCTTAGGAAGGAATTAAGGGTGAGTACGGAGGACCACTTGGTCATGGAGGAACCTTGCATAGGGTGAGTTTGTGACAAGTGCTTGTAACTCACTAATCCTTCGAGCAGATGTAATGACTACTAGGAAAAGAACTTTCCAAGTAAGGAATTTAACATCACAGGAGTGCAAAGGCTCAAATGGGGAACGCATGAGCCTTGCAAGTACTACATTTAGGTCCCATTCGGTAACTGGTGACTGTAGAGGGGGCTTAAGTTGTAAAAGGCCCCTCATAAAACAACTCACAAGGGGTTGCACAGTGATCGGGGCATCCCCTACCTCCTTGTGGTACGCTGAGATGGCACTGAGGTGTACCCGTACCGAGGAAGTCTGGAGACAAAAGTCTGAAAGGTGCCAGAGATAGTCTAGCAGACTTGGAGTGGGGCAGGAAAAGGGGTCGATACCTTTTTGTATGCACCACGTGGTAAATCTTTTTCAATTAAAAAGATAGGATTTTCGTGTGGAAGGCTTTCATGAAGCTACAAGCACTTGAGAAACCTTAGTTAACCTTAGTTAAAAGATTGAGAGGTTTTGGATCAGACTTTCAACATCCAGGCTGCGAGGGACAGGGTCTGAAGTTTCGGGTGGCGTAACATGCCGTGGTTCTGAGTTATGAGATTGGGTGCTGTGCCCTGGTGAATTGGTTCTCGGATAGAGAGGTCGAGAAGCATGGGAAACCATACTTGTCGAGGCCAATACAGGGCTATGAGTATCATTGACCCTTTGTCCTGTTGTAGTCTGACGAGAGTTTTGGCTATCATCGGTATCAGAGGATACGCGTATAGAAGGCCTGTGTTCCAGGGGCAAGCGAAGGTGTCCATGGCTAACGTGATTGCTGTCTATGCAGGGAGCATAATCTGGCCACTTTGTGATTCAGGTTGGATGCAAAGAGGTCAATTGTTGGTTCACCCCAACTCTGGAAGATTCTCCTCGTAACCACAGGATCCAGAGATCACTCATGGGGATGGAACTGTTGACTGAGGCGATCTGCTACTATGTTCTGTATGCCTGCGAGATAAGTGGCCTGGAGATGCATGAAGTGTGCAAGGACCCAGGCCCAGATTTGTGCAGCTTCTTGGCAGATGAGATAAGAGCCTGTGCCTCCTGCTTGGGTCAAGTACCACACTGCAACTGTGTTGTCTGTATGAGAACAGTCTTGTGTGAAAGGCAGTCCTTGAATGCATATAGAGCATAACGTATAGCTCGATGCTCTAGGAAGTTGATTTGAAACTTTGTTTCGAGTTGTGTCCAAGTACCTTGAGTTTGAAGATTGTTCACTTAAGCTCCCCAACCCAAGTTGGATGCATCTGTGGTTAAGGTTACTTGTGGAACTGGTTGCTGGAAGTGTAGACCTGTCAGCAAGTTGGCTTTGTTTGTCCACCAGAGGAGTGACAGACGCAGCTGGGTTATATGGATCTGGGACGAAAGAGGTTGAGTGGCTTGGAGCCACAGATTTCAAGGTCCATTCAGTTATTCTCATAGCCAGCCTGGCCATAGGAATGACGTGGACCATGGAAGCCTTGTGACCCAGCAATGTAAGAAATTGATGGGCTGAAGCTGTTTTCTTTGTGTGCAGAGATGTAGCTAGTTTGGAGAGTGTGTCTGCACGGTCTGTGGGCAGGAAGGCCTTTGCGACTGTGGTGTCCAAATCTGCTCCAATAAAGGTAAGGAGGTGAGATGGAATCAGGTGGGATTTCTGGTAATTGATGAGAAACCCCCAACTAGTGTAGCAGCTTGATGGTGAGCTCTAGAGCGTTGAGAGCTCCTTGCTTGGATTAGCTCTTGATTAGCCAGTCGTCCAGGTAAGCAAACACGTGTATGCTGTTTTTGCATTGATGGGCGGCAGCTACTGCTAGGCATTTTGCCGAGGCAAGTCCGAAAGTAGAACCCAGTACTGAAAATGTTGATGCTCCAATATAAAGCGCAGGTATTTGCGGTGATGTGGGGATATGGGAATGTGCGCATAGGCGACTTGAAGATCCAGAGAACAGAGCCAGTCTCTTTGTTGCAGAAGGGCAAGCATGGTGCCTAGGGACACCATCCTAAATTTTTCTTTTTGTAGAAATTTGTTGAGATTGCAGAGGTCTAGGATGGGTCGGAGGCTGCCTGATTTCTTTGGAATTAGAAAATAGCAGGAGTAGAACTCTCTGCTCTGCTGTACCAGGGGGACGGTTTCCACAGCCCTGGCACTCAGGACACTGGACAGTTCTGACTCTAGAAGGTTTGTGTGATCTTTTTGGATCCACAGTGGATTGGGTGGTGAATCCGGGGGTATCATGAGGAAATTTAGATGGTATCCCTGGGTTACGATGGATATTACCCATTGGTCGGTTGTAATGCGGCGCCAGTTGGTGATAAAGTGGTGTAGCCAACTTCCTACAGGCAATTCCAGTGTTGGATTGGTAGAGTGGCTGCTGTTCTCTGGACAGATTTAAAAATCCAGAGGCTGGGCCCGTTTGCGGGGCTGGCTGATATCTGGATGTCTTGGCCTCCCATGGATGTCCTCTCTGAGGTGGTTTGGCTGGTCTCACATGAGACCTCTGTTCGCAAGTCAGATGCTTTAAGCCAAGCCCATCTTCTGGCCCTGATTCCTGTTGCTGATAAGCGAGACGCCTTCTCAAAGGAATCATATGCAACTCTGACCACATGTTTTCCTGCCTCGAGGCTTTTCTGAAGAATGGCAGTGAGGTTTTCTTGTTGTTGTTGAGGGAGAGAGTCCGCTATCCCTTGGACCTGCTTCCACAGGTTCCTCTGGTATTGTGTCATGTATAATTGATAGGCAGCTATGTGTGACACTAACATAGAGCCTTGAAAGACCTTTCGACCCAACTATCCAAGAATTTTTGGTCCATTCCAAGGGGAGCTGAAGAATGGGGGCGCAGTCTCTTGGCCTTCTTTTGCGCAGATTCCACTACCACTGATTGGTGGGGTAGCTGTGGCTTCTGAAACCCTGGAGTGTGCTGGACCAGATAAGTTGCATCTGTCTTTCTATTAACTGGTTGGACAGTGCAAGGATACTCCCATAGGCGATGTTGCAGATCCATAATTTCTTTGGGGGCATCTTCAAACTGAAGGACTTCCAATGTCTTGTGATGTGTGTCCTCTTCAGTGACTAGGTCAAAAGGGATGAAATTAGCAAAGGAGAGGTCTTCTGGAGGAGACAGTCTCCTTTCTTCTGGAGGAGATGGCTCTGAGGGTATGTCCTCTGTAGAAGTGTCAGAGTCAACATCCTACCATGGATCATACAGGGTCTCTAGCTGAGATCCTGATGGAGGGAAAAGGCTTGATACTCCAGGAAGGGCAGGAATCGATGGAGGATGCGGCGGCACCGATGGAGGCTTAGGCGGCATCGATGGCATCGAAGGTAACTGTGGGTGCCTCGATCCAGAGAGCCCCAACGGACCGGGAACCGGTTCCGGCGTCGGTAGAAGCGGAGCTGGAATAGGTATCGGGGGTTTTGGAGACTCAGTAGGTCGTCTTTGTACCGATGGCCCAGGCTGGATCGGAAGGGAACCGATGAGTGTATCCAGCCGGTCGAGCAACAGTGTAAAGAACGATGGCTCCGGTGTCGGTGCTGGTATGGGAGCCAGCATCGATGGTGGATGAAAGTTCCGGAGGGCATCGAGGACCGCTTGTTGGACAAGTATGTCCAGCTCCTCCCTGGAAGCTGGTATCGGTAACACAGCTGCAGGGGGAGACAGGCTAGGCGCTACTGGCACCTTCACAGGAATCTGTGGGGGTTCAGTATCCGGCACCAATATCGGTGGGGATCGCCTCAGGGTCTCAGGTGCAGAGCTCCTAACAGCGAGGCAAACTGCAGCATGGAAAAAAAAAGACTGAAGGGAGACCCCTGTGGCTACAGGGATTACGGCATGCTGGGCATACTCAGTGTGCCAGTCAAAAGTTCTAGAAACTTTGACAGAAAAGTTTTCCATGATAGGGCTCCGTCTGCTGATGTCACCCACATGTGAGGACTACCATCCTGCTTGTCCTGTGAGAACAATTTTACTGAGCATTCACTTGACCTCCCATATGCACATGCTGCTTAGTGAGCCCTTTAATTTCCTCCAGAGCTTAAGCTTTAGTGAGGTAGTTCACTCTCCAGGGAGTAGGCATTCAGAATGGCTAATTCATTCTGCCATCTACAGAGAATCCTGTTTACAGTAGGCTGAACTGCTTTCTCTGTCGTCAAGCAGGCATAAAACAGCCATAACACGAAGCTGAGGGTTGAATAACGGAGCAAATATTTAAAGACAACGCAGGCCTACCAAATGAAGAATGGATTACTGGATGAACAGGAAGTGCAGAACAGCTTGGCTAAAATTTACTATTTCTTTGGGACATGTTGTCTAGACACTAGTGGGAAAATGAAGGTATTAGACAACCAAGTAGCAGCTTTGCATTTGTCTAATAGAAGTAGTGCTGAGATAAGCCACTGAAATTACCATGTTTCTCATTTGATGAGCCTTGACAATCTAATCTGTAAACTGCCAGCATAAAATAGTGCACTAATGCAGTCCACTAGCCAAAGGGACTAAATTTGTTTGTCAATTTCTCTTCCCAGTCTAGCGGGATCAAAGCTTGAAAGGAAAATTAGTTCTTACCTGTTAATTTTCGTTCCTGTAGTACCACGGATCAGTCCAGACAGTGGGTTGAGCCTCCTTTCCAGCAGGAGGAGACAGAATAAAACTTGAAGGATGCCCTATATCAGGACAGAGCCTATCCTCTACCCCTTCAGTATAACGTATGTCAAAGCATAAAACAACAAACCCAAGAATAGGATCAAGCAAGTAACTGTAAAGCTCAACGGAGCAAATATAGAATAATGTAGAAAACATGGTATACCTATACGCTCTTGCATCAACTTGGTATAAGAAAACGACCAAGGCTTCCGGTGTAATTGCTCAGTAATCTTGCACAAAGAAATATATGGAAATCTGCAGACCTGCAAGAAAACAAGCTTCGAGAGGACAGAAGACAGACAGGGAATGGCGTCTGGACTGATCCGTGGTACTAAAGGAATGAAAATTAACAGGTAAGAACTAATTTTCCTTTCCTGTACGTACCTGGATCAGTCCAGACAGTGGGATGTACCAAAGCTTCCCTAAACTGGGTGGGACCGAGACAGTCCCGCTCGAAGCACTTGCCGCCCAAAGGAACCGAACACCAGAGCGTGTACATCCAGACGGTAGTGCCGAGCAAAAATGTGCAGAGACGTCCAAGTGGTGGCCCTGCAAATCTCCTGCGGGGAGACACATCGACTCTCCGCCCACGAAGTAGCCTGAGAACGCAGAGAATGGGCCTTCAGACCCTCAGGAAGCGGACGACCTTGACAAAGATACGCCGAGGAAATGGCTTCCTTCAACCACCGCGCAATTGTGGTCTTAGAAGCCTGTTTACCGCGGTTGGGACCACTCCAAAGGACGAAGAGATGGTCTGATACCCGGAAGTAATTGGTGACCTGGAGATAGCGAAGCAAGACTCGTTTTACATCTAGCCGACGAAGGTCGCCACCCGCCGTACCCGCAATCTCCTCTGGAGAGAACGCTGGGAGTTCGACCGACTGGTTGACATGAAAAGCGAAGACAACCTTAGGCAAGAAGGAAGGAACCGTCCTGAGAGAAACCCCGGAATCCGAGAAACGCAAGAAGGGCTCCCGACAGGACAGCGCCTGAAGCTCGGAAATACGGTGAGCAGAGGAAATAGAGACCAGAAAGACAATCTTTAGAGTAAGATCCTTGAGCGTAGCATGGCGAAGAGACTCGAAGGGAGCCGCACAGAGAGCATGAAGGACTAGGTTGAGACTCCATGACGGACACGTGGCCCGAGAGGGGGGGGGGGGGGCGGAGGTGTCTAACACCCCTCAGGAAACGAATCACGTCAGGGTGAGCTGCTAAGGCATTATTTATTTATTTATTTAGGATTTTTATATACCGACATTCTCGATACAAATATCAAATCAGGTCGGTTTCCATAGAACAAAACTGTCGTGGTTAAGGCGTTACATTAAACAGAGTTTCTGAACATAAGAACATAAATATTAAATAGACAACAATAACTCGTCAAAATAATGTGAATAAATGTAGGGAATAGCTAAAAAAGAGGGTAGGCTAAATTGGGATATACAGGTAACAGAGAACAGTGTTGATGGGCATAAACATGAGTAATGCATGAGCTAAAGAACTAATGCATCAACAAAGGAGTCTTTCAAAACAAGTGGGCTGTCCAGATAAGGCGTAATCGGGCCTTGAGGGGATATGGGCGGTCATGGACTATTTTGCTCTTTGACCGGTGTCGGAGTATTCCTGCGACGGCATGACCGTCCACCCGACCCAGGAGAGAGCCGAGTGCAGAGACTTGAACGCGTAGAGAACTGAAGGAGAGGCCCTTAGAGAGAACCTTCTGAAGAAAAGAAAGAATCAAAGGAATCGAGGCGGAGCGCGCAGGGACACCCGCCTCCATACACGTGGACTCAAAAACTTTCCAGATGTGCACATAGGCCAGAGAAGTCGACTGCTTCCGGGCTCGCAGCAGGGTGGAGATGACCTCCTCCCTCTAACCTTTGCGCCTCAGGCGACGCCGTTCAAAAGCCAGGCCGCAAGACAGAAGCGATCGGCCTGGTCGAAAAATATAGGCCCCTGCCGGAGGAGACGAGGGAGATGACCCAGGCGCAGGGGCCCGTCCACCGCTTGATTGATGAGATCCGCGAACCACGGCCTTCGTGGCCACTCGGGGGCGACGAGAATCACCGCTCCCCAGTGGAGCTCGATTCTCCTGAGAACTTTCCCCACCAGTGGCCACGGGGGAAACACGTACAGAAGGACGTCCGCTGGCCAAGGTAGAGCCAGAGCATCCACGCCCTCTGCGCCGTGCTCCCTCCAGCGGCTGAAGAACCGATTGGCCTTGGCATTGCGCAGAGTTGCCATGAGGTCGAGGTGAGGAGGACCCCCCACCTGTCCACTATCAGAGCCATGGCCGCGTCCGAGAGCTCCCACTCTCCCGGATCGAACGACTGACGGCTGAGGAAGTCGGCTTGAATATATTTTCCTTGCCCGCGATGTGAGAGGCCGCAAGGCACTGTAGGTGCCGCTCCGCCCAAGAGAGGAGACGGCTGGCTTCTAAGGCTAGCTTGGGACTGCGAGTGCCCCCTTGGCGATTGATGTAAGGACCGCGTGGAACTGCTCCGACACTGGCTGCCAACGGGACAGCAAAGCTTTCTGTAACGGACGCATATGAGCAAAAGCCCAGGGGACAAGGTCGATGGTAGAAGCCATGGATCCCAGGACTTGGAGATAATCCCAGGCTGTCGGGGAGGGTAGGGCAATCAAAATCTGGACCTGATCGATCAGCTTGAGGGCTCGCGCCAGAGGTGAGAAAACCTTGCCTACTCGGGTGTCGAAGTGGGCTCCCAGAAATTCCAACTCCTGGGAGGGCTGAAGAGTGCTCTTGGAAAAGTTCACTATCCACCCGAGAGAGGCAAGGAGCTCCAAGATGCGATCCACCGCCCGCCGGCAAGAGGTCTCCGACTTGGCCCTGATGAGCCAATCGTCCAGATAGGGATGGACGAGAATCCCCTCCCGGCGCAAGGCCGCCGCTACTACTACTGAAGGTGCGAGGAGCGGTCGTGAGGCCGAAGGGGAGAGCTCGAAACTGGAAGTCCTGGTTGAGAATGTGGAATCAGAGATACTTCTGATAGTCGCGGTGAATGGGAATATGAAAATAAGCTTCTGTGAGATCGAGGGAAGCAAGGAACTCTCTGGGGCGGACCGCCGCAATGACCGCCCGCAGGGTTTCCATGCGGAAGTGGGGGATCTTGAGAGCCCGATTGACCCTCTTGAGGTCCAGTATTGGGCAGAAGGACCCGTACTTTTTGGGCACGGTGAAGTAAATAGAATACTGGCCAGCGCCAATTTCCATTTCCGGGACTGGGACCACCGCTCCCAGATCCAAAAGCTTGGAGAGAGTCTGGACCACCGCGTCCCTCTTGGCCCGGCCGCAAGGCAAGAAAAGAAAGAGAACTGGAAGTTCCCTGACGAGGTCGAAAGTGTACCCGTCTCTGATAATGTCGAGGACCCACTGATCCGACGTGATCTTGACCCATTCCTCAAAGAACAGGGAGAGGCGTCCGCCGAGGTAACGAACCGAGGAATGGGTCGGCTGAACTTCACTGCGTGGCAGGTTTAGCGGCGGCATGCACGGCCTGGCCCTCGTGAAAGGGTCGTCTGCCACGAAAGGACTGCGACCAGGACTGCGCACGAGAAGACCCCCTCGCAGAACCGCCCCGCCCCCGAGAAGCGAAGCGACGCTGGCCCCTGAAGCGAGAGCGAGAGGCCGCGAAGGATCGGGAAGACTTAGGGCGGTCCTCTGGGAGCTTATGGACCTTGTTGTCGGCCAAGGAGTCCATAACCTTCTCAAGATCCTCGCCAAAGAGCATCGTACCTTTGAAGGGCAGCGTGCCCAGCCGAGTCTTCGAGGACTGATCAGCCGACCAGTGGCGTAGCCAAAGGAGCCTCCGGGCCGCCACTGCCGAAACCATCGCCTTCGCCTGGACACGGACCAGATCGTAGAGGGCGTCCGATACGTAAGCCTCCAGACGTTCAGCTTCTTCTGCCTCACCTAGCGGAAGCTCCCGGACACAGAGTAACTGTTGGACCCACTGGAGGCCCGCTCGCATCATGAGACTGCTACAGCAAGACGCCCGGACCCCAAGGGCCAGAACGTCGAAGATGCGCTTCAGGTGAGCCTCCAGCTTACGATCTTGTGAATCCTTCAAGGCCGTGGAACCTTCCACCGGAATCGTGGTGTGCTTGGCCACTGCAGAAACATAAGAATCCACCGATGGATATCGCAACAGCTCCAAACCCTCCTCCGGGAGGGGATAGAGCTTATCCATCGCACACCCCACCCGAAGCCCACCCTCAGGAGCCTCCCGTTCCCGCAGGATAAGGAGCTTAAGCATGGAGTGGAAGGGAAAGGCTGAGGCCGGAGTCCGGAGCCCTCCCAGAACCGGGTTCATATCCTTAGGGAGCGAGGCCATGAGATTATCCACGGAGGGACTCTCCAGACCCAGCTCCTGCAAAACAAAAGGGAGGAGGGGCTCTAATTCCTTCTTACGAAAAAGATGGAGGGCTCTAGGTTCATCCCCCTCTGGGGGGGGGGGCATCCGCTGAATCCGAGGAAGCAGCGGGGTCCGAGGACACGGGAGACACCGGGGGGGGGGCACCCCCGGGACCACCCGCACCTGAACTGGTCCCTGGGGCTCTGCGGCCGGTCCAGTGGTCAATGGCGCTGAGCAAGGGATTTTTGGCGGGGGGGGGGGGGGGGGCTTTCGTCCAGCTCATGCAGGCTAGCTAGATAAGATTTGTGCATGAGGAGGATGAAATCCGCTGAAAAAGGGACCCTGGATTTGGCGGGGGGGGGGGGGGGGGGGAGAGGGAAGGTCAGGACCCCCCTTCCTGGGCACCCACAGGGTCCAAATCAGGGGTTAAATAAAAAAAATTAGCCCCCCAGCCCCAGGGAGCACTGAAATCGGCCTCGATGAAAAATCCAAGATGGCGGCCGTTCCCTGGCTCTGCCGACCCAGGAAAGGCCTAGCCATGCCGGGAGGAGTGGAGCCCCAGGCTAAATTTGCTTGTCCTGCTGAGGAGGGGCCTTCCCCACCGGGCAGGCAAGCAGTGCAGAGGCCCTGCCGCGAAAAATGCGAAGAGGGCAGCCCACAAGAAAGGCAGGCTGCCAGCCGGGACATAGCTAAGCCGCGGCTAAAGAAAAAAAAGCTGAAAAAAAAAAGCTTGATTGACAGCCTGCACAGCAGGAGAGAGCAGACGGGAAACCTGCTGCCTTCTGCTTCTCTGGCTGCCGGTTCTAGCCCTACTCTGACCAGAAAAAAATAAAATAAAAAAGCTGGTCAACTGCTGCAAATAAGTTAGAGGTAGGTGAGTACCTGCAACTTATTGAAAGTTTGAAACTTTTAAACTCCTTTTTTTTTTTTACTGAGCGCAGCAGTGGGTTAAAAACCCTCTCGGCAGCCAGAGGGGGAACGAGGCCCAGAGAGAGTCGGTCCCCATACCTGGAAGCGTCCACAGACTCAGGACTATGCAGGGAACCCCCTCCTGCAAAAGGGGCAAAGCCCCCCCTGAGTCGGGCAAGAGCTGGGAGACGGACGTCTCCCACACAAAAACAGTTAAAGCACTAAAAGGAGGCAAAATTTCCTTCATAGATTTTTTTCCTTTGTTTCTAAAACAAGCGGGAATCAAAGAACTACTTGCTGGAGCCGAAAAAGAAAGAAGAAGAGGCTGACTAGCCTACAGCAGAGAACCGAAGGGGAGATGCTGCACCTGCTGGAGACAGACGAATACTGAAGGGGTAGAGGATAGGCTCTGTCTTGATATAGGGCATCCTTCAAGTTTTAGTCTGTCTTCACCTGCTGGAAAGGAGGCTCAACCCACTGTCTGGACTGATCCGGGTACGTATAGGAACCCTCTTTAGATAATAAGCCTGGGATCTCTTACAGTCCACGAAGTAGGGAGTCCATTCTTTGTGACAATGTAGATTTGGACAAAATGTAGATAGCTTGATTAATGTGAAATGCACACACCACTTCTGGAAGGAAATTGGGGTGAGTATGCAGAACATCCTATTACGAAAAAAATGAATGCATGGTAGGAATTTTAAGTGTTGCTCAGTTAAAAAGGAAAACGAAAAAAACAAAAAGACAATCAATCACTTCTTTAAAACTGTATACTCCCGATGTGCTGTCACTTCTTTAGAAGTTTTTGTTAGAAACCGCATCAGCAAGCCAGACAACGGCAGTGGGGTCACTTGCCGTCCGGACTACTTGTCCGGACGGCAAGTGAATTCCAAGATACCCCTCGGTTTGCACACACTAGAGGTTCTAATTGCAAAGATTTATTAGTACATTCTGACTCTATGGTTCCACAGCCAGTGGTTAAAATAGGAGCACATACATCCTGTGGAACATGTACAGTACGTCAAGTAATGATTGATACATCATCTTTACATTTTACAAGAATTAATTTTACTCATATTCTGAGGAAATTCACAGATTGCCGTTCCACTGGACTAATTTATTTGATACAGTGCCCATGCAATTTGTGGTACGTGGGCAAGACCCAGCGAGCATTGAAAACCCGATTAATTGAACACCAGTCCTGTATCTCTACGGAAAGGCTGTCAGTCCCATTGACAGCCCATTGTCTTCAATACCAACACACATTTGATAATTTAAAGGTTTGCGTACTGGAACAACTATCCCCTAGCTGGCGAGGAGGAGATTTCAACAACCGATTGTTACGTGCTGAGCAACGTTGGATACATCGCTTAGACACAGTTGAACCTAAAGGGCTGAATTCAGCAATGGAACTTCAAGTTTTTTTGTGAAAACACTCCTTCTAGTTTTGATTGGCTGAAGGACTAGCGTCAGAGTTGCTGAAAGTTGAAGCAAGTTGATAGGTTGCCATAACAACATGCCGTCAGTGAGACGGAACGTCACACGTCACCACGTTCACAAAAAACGCGGGCTTTTAAAGGGTCAATGTCTCGGGGTTTGTTCTGTCCCGTTCTAAAGAAATTCATATGAGAGACAGCATTGTCCGGGATGAAGGTTGGCGTTTGCTGTAACACCCGAAGCTAAGTATTTAATGTTATCAATACATAATCTTTGACATATGTTCGTTTTGTTTTGTAAAATAGCATCTGTTCTAGATTCATTGGAATTTATACAATTGACTCCTGAAGAAGCGAATCTTTTCGCGAAACACCGGCTGTTGTTGGGCTCTACTGTTCATCTTTTACATAAGGAACAGATGATTATCAATGCATGGATTAATTTAAACATAGACTTTCAAATCCGCCTTTCAAATCCGTAAAAAATCACGCCGCAAATGACGAGTAGTCCGGACGGCAAGTGACCCCACTGCCATTGTTTGGCTTGCTGATGCGGTTTCTAACAAAAACTTCTAAAGAAGTGACAGCACATCGGGAGTATACAGTTTTAAAGAAGTGATTGATTGTCTTTTTGTTTTTTTCGTATTTACAGTAATAAGACACGTTATGGTTCCTTTTTTTGTTTGTTGCTCAGTTAAAAAGCCCATATATGCGAGATTATGGGCTGTGTGTGAGCAATGCATATTTTAAAAGTCACAGATTACATAAGAACATAAGAAAATGCCATACTGGGTCAGACCAAGGGTCCATCAAGCCCAGCATCCTGTTTCCAACAGTGGCCAATCCAGGCCATAAGAACCTGGCAAGAACCCAAAAACTAAGTTTATTCCATGTAACCATTGCTAATGGCAGTGGCTATTCTCTAAGTGAACTTAATAGCAGGTAATGGACTTCTCCTCCAAGAACTTATCCAATCCTTTTTTAAACACAGCTATACTAACTGCACTAACCACATTCTCTGGCAACAAATTCCAGAGTTTAATTGTGCGTTGAGTAAAAAAGAACTTTCTCCGATTAGTTTTAAATGTGCCCCATGCTAACTTCATGGAGTGCCCCCTAGTCTTTCTACTATCCGAAAAAGTAAATAACCGATTCACATCTACCCGTTCTAGACCTCTCATGATTTTAAACACCTCTATCATATCCCCCCTCAGCCGTCTCTTCTCCAAGCTGAAAAGTCCTAACCTCTTTAGTCTTTCCTCATAGGGGAGTTGTTCCATTCCCCTTATCATTTTGGTAGCCCTTCTCTGTACCTTCTCCATCACAGTATTCAAGGTGCGGTCTCACCATGGAGCGATACAGAGGCATTATGACATTTTCCGTTTTATTCACCATTCCTTTTCTAATAATTCCCAACATTCTGTTTGCTTTTTTGACTGCCGCAGCACACTGTACCGACGATTTCAATGTGTTATCCACTATGACACCTAGATCTATTTCTTGGGTTGTAGCACCTAATATGGAACCCAACATTGTGTAATTATAGCATGGGTTATTTTTCCCTATATGCATCACCTTGCACTTATCCACATTAAATTTCATCTGCCATTTGGATGCCCAATTTTCCAGTCTCACAAGGTCTTCCTGCAATTTATCACAATCTGCTTGTGATTTAACTACTCTGAACAATTTTGTGTCATCTGCAAATTTGATTATCTTACTCGTCGTATTTCTTTCCAGATCATTTATAAATATATTGAAAAGTAAGGGTCCCAATACAGATCCCTGAGGCACTCCACTGTCCACTCCCTTCCACTGAGAAAATTGCCCATTTAATCCTACTCTCTGTTTCCTGTCTTTTAGCCAGTTTGCAATCCACGAAAGGATGCACAAATAAAAAAAAGGGAGGGTGGAATTGGGCAGGCACCAAAATATACATGCGCAAACCCATATTTTAAAACCGGCAGCCACTATATGCAGTGGGTTGATAGCTGCACATGTTTAATTTATGCTTTTATGAGGTGCAAGTCTGCATAAATCTCTGCTTGGCCTAAAATGACGGTGAGGGGTCTGGGTCAATTAGGGGGAGTGCAAGCTGAAGAACTAGAGGTGTCTGGCTGATCTTGATAGGAAGTGGACAAACTGATGGACAAATTAGTAAAACTGGGAATGCTTTGCACGCATTAAAGCCGACTAAGTCCTAAGGAAGATATATGAAATACATTTGCTTGAGTAACCACTTAAAATTACGAGTACACATACGTGTAGTAGGTGTATTTAAAATCATACACGCATAACTGCAAGATTTAAAATTCCAGCGTATGGGCACTTGTGTGCTCATTTTAAAATTACTATCATGATGAATATGACACCAGAGCCTGTAGTTCACTTCCTTTTTATGTTGAAATGACAGCTACAAGAAACATTTTCGAGGGAAGAAACAGTAGACAGACTCGAAAGGTTTGAATGGAAGTTTTATGAGGACTATATTGAAGTCTCACAGCACTGGAGGTTTGGAATGCCACAACCCTTTCATGAATTTCGATACCAAAGAGTGGAGAGAGACTGGAACCCCTTCCATCTGCAATGACACTGAAAATAACTGATTGAAGTGGTGCTAAGGCCTAAGGACAAGAGGCAGAACAAATACTGAAGACAGTCCTTTGGGCCACAGAAGAAAGGATCTAGATGGCTGGCCCTAAACCAAGTCAAGAACCTCTTCCATTTGAAATTGCAGGATCTTCTAACTAAAGGGTTTCCGGCAGAAGGCCGAACATCCTCAACTTCTTTTGGCAGGATTAAGGAGGCGGCTACTACGCGTTGCAACATCTTTGCTATAGGACCAGCGATAGCAAATCCTGCTCTCCTCCTGTGTGATGAGAGTCAAGAGATGTTCCAGTGAAACCAGAGACTGAACTGACATGATATGGATATTAGACTTGCTGTGGCCAGGCTGGTACTATGAGGATTATCCTTACCTTGACTCAAAGGATCTCCTGGACAGTCCTGGTGATAAATCACTGGATAAGCATAGTGTAGACAGATAATCCAGTCTAGCACAAAAGTGTCAGGAGCTAATCTATAGTTACTCAGATACACGGAGTAGGACTTTGACATTTCAGTTGTTCTCTGAGGCATGCAGGAATATCAAGAGCCTTTACCAGTAACTTAAAGACATCTACAATTCCATGATCCAAAGACCACTCATGCAATTGTAACACTCTTCTGAGGTGATCTGCCTCTAAGGTTTGGCTTCCCAAAAGTTAGGTCACTTGGAAATGGATATTGTGATGTCTTGCCCATGACCAGATTCATAAGGCTTCCTGCCAAAGGGCATAAGAGCCTACATCTCCCTATTTGGAGCCACATGGTTGTCCATCTAGATAAAGTTTCTATTTCCTGAAAGAATGTGAGAGAAAGCTTAGAGCATAGCAGAGCTCCAAGTGGTTAATTTGCAGATAAGACTCCACTGTGGACCACAATCCTTGGATCTACAACATACTGGTATGCACCCCCACCTCTTGGTGGAAGTATTGACAGCCACTTGATGTGGAGGAACACAGATTGAGAAACCCACCCTTATGACATCCAGATCCTTCCATCACCAAAGGAATTCTCTCATTCTGGCGGTTACAGAAATTTGGTGTGATAATGGCTGATAGAACTGATCCCACTGAAGGCCTCATATGTGCAGATGATTCAGAGGAACCATATATACCACAGCAGTCATGTCCAGGAAGGATGAGGATCAACTATGCTGATGCACAGTCCCTGTTGAAAGAGAGACCTTGCTAGGCCCATTAGCAATGCAACTCTGGATGGGAAGAAATGCTTTTTCCTGACGTGTGTCTATCTAGGCTCCTATGAGGGAAGGACATTGTTAAAAAATACCATCCTAGAAGCATAGTCCAGATGTATTCCATGCATTAAGAAAAGTGGAAAGGCGGCAAAACGATTACCGGCATGGTTAAAAGATGAGGTGAAAGAGGCTATTTAAGCTAAAAGATCTTCATTCAAAAATTGGAAGATGGATCCAACTAAAGAAAATAGCGTTGGCAAGTTAAATGTAAGACATTGATAAGACAGGCTAAGAGAGAATTTGAAAAGAAGTTGGCAGTTGAGGCAAAAATTCACAGTAAAACCTTTTTAAAATAAATTCAAAGCAGAAAGCCTGAGAGGGGCGCAGGTGGACTGTTAAATGATAGAGGGGTTAAAGGGGCACTTAGAGAAAATAAGGCCATCACAGAAAGATTAAATGATTTCTTTGCTTCGGTGTTTACTGAAGAGGATGTTGGAGAGATACATGTTCCGGAGAAGGTTTTCATGGGTAATGATTCAAATGGACTGAACCAAATCACAGTGAACCTAGAAGATGTGGTAGGCCTGATTGACAAACTGAAGAGTAGTCAACCACCTGAACCAGATGGTATACACACCCAAGGATTCTGAAGGAGCTCAAAAATGAAATTTTAGATCTATTAGTTAAAATTTGTAACCTATCAATAAAATCATACATCGTACCTGAAGACTGGAGAGTGGCAAATGTAACCCCATTATTTAAAAAGGGCTCCGGGGTGATCTGGGAAACTACAGACCAGTTAGCCTGACTTCAGTGCCAGGAAAATTATCAAAATCAGAGAACATATAGAAAGACATGGTTTAATGGAACAAAGTCAGCATGGCTTTATCCAAGGGAAGTCTTGCCTTACAGATCAGCTTCACTTTTTTGAAGGGGTTAATAAACATGTAGATAAAGGTGAACTGGTAGATGTAGTGTATTTGTATTTTCAGAAGGCATTTGATAAATTTACTCATGAGAGGCGATATCCTTTTGTGGATTACAAACTGGTTAAGACAGGAAACAGTAGGATTAAATGGACAATTTTCTCAGTGGAAAAGGGTAAACAGGATCTGTACTAGGATCCGTGCTTTTCAATATATTTAGAAATGATCTGGAAAGGAATACGATGAGTAAGGAAATCAAATTTACAGACGATACAAAATTGTTCAGAGTAGTTAAATCACAAGCAGATTGTGATAAATTGAAGGAGGACCTTATCAGACTGGAAAATTGGGCATCTAAATGGCAGATGAAATTTAATGTGGATAAGTGCAAGGTGATGCATAGAGGGAAATATAACCCATGCTGTAGTTATAGGATGTTTGATTCCATATTAGGATCTACCTCCCAGGAAAGAGATCTAGGCTTCATAGTGGATAATACATTGAAATAGTCGGCTCAGTGAGCTGCGGCAGTCAAAAAAGCAAACAGAATGTTAGGAATTATTAGGAAGGGAATGCTGAATAAAACGGAAAATGTCACAATGCCTCTCTATTGTTCCATGGTGAGATCGCACCTTGAATACTGTGTACAATTCTGGTCGCCGCATCTCTAAAAAGATATAGTTGTGATGGAGAAGGTACAGAGAAGGGTGATCAAAATAATAAAGGGGATGGAACAACTCCCCTATGAGTAAATGCTAAAGAGGTTAGAGCTGTTCAGCTTGGAGAAGAGATGACTGAGGGGGGATATGATAGAGGTGTTTAAAATCATGAGAGGTCTAGAACGAGTAAAATGTGAATCGGTTATTTACTCTTTTGAATAATAGAAGGACTAGGGGGCACGCTACGAAGTTAGCATGTAGCGCATTTAAAACTAATCTGAGAAAATTCTTTTTCACTCAACATACAATTAAACTCTGGAATTTGTTGCCAGGAGATGCGGTTAGAGCAGTTAGTGTAGCTGGGTTTAAACAAATTTTGGATAAGTTCTTGGAGGATAAGTCCATTACCTGCTATTAATCAAGTTGACTTAGAAAATAGCCACTGCTATTACTAGCATGGGATATACTTAATTTTTGGGCACTTGCCAAGTACTTGTTGCTTGGATTAGCCACTGATGCAAACAGGATGCTGGGCTTTATGGACCCTTGGTCTGATCCAGTATGGCAATTTCTTATGTTCTTAACTGAATTCTTTGTAATGAAACCAGGTATGACTTGGCACAGATTACCAGGAAACCTAGGAACTGGAGGAGCTTTATTGTCTTCGAGGAATTCCAGAGCTCCTGACAAAGACAGACCAGTCACCAATCAATTGCCCAGGAATGAGAACATGCTATCTCTCCCTGCTGATAGTGCATGTTCTTCAATAAGTGGGGTGAATGGGAATGTATGCATAAATGTCTGTCAGATACAGAGCACACACCCAAACACTTGGTTGAATGAAAGAAGAATCATCTGGAGGGAATTTATTTTGAAGTCTCCCAAGCCAACTACACGTTCAATCTCCACAAGTCCATCATAAGTCTCAATCCTCCTCAATTTCTTGAGTGATTAGGAAATACCAAGAATAGAATCCCTGGCCACACTACTGAGAAGGGACAGGTCTGACTAGTTTCTCCTGAAAGAGCAACTCCACCTTCCAGCTGCAGTTGGGCAGACTGAGGACTGGAGCCTATGGCTGAAATATGCCAAGTCAGAGAAGAGAGAGTGAAGCTTAAGCAGCAGCCATACTCCACAATTTATTTACTTATATTCTACTTTTCAGCATTTTAAAAAGAAAATTAGGTCTTACCTCTGATAATTTTCGTTCCTGTAGTACCACAGATCAGTCCAGACTCCTGGGTTTTGCACCCCCTCTAGCAGATGGAGACAGAAGTTTACCAACAAAACTCCGCCTTATATAAGCTGGTGCCACCTACAGTCTGGCAGTATTACTCAATGTCAAAGCTGAATGGAGCCCCAAGAACTCAACAATCTAATAATTCTTCACTGTAACTATAGACAGTAACTTAACTACAGTAACCGGCTCAACAACCCCGCAATGGGAACAGAACCTGAGCCCCCGATAATCGCTCCCACTGGATTGCACTGTAACTGACAGAAAAAAAAGATGAGCAGAACGGACTCTCCCTACGCATCGCAGAACAAAGGGCAGGACTCTGGACTGATCCGTGGTACTACAGGAACGAAAATTATCAGAGGTAAGACCTAATTTTCTTTTCCCTGTACGTACCCGGATCAGTCCAGACTACTGGGATGTATCAGAGCTGACTTTAAATGGGATGGGATCTGGAGAGGCCGGCCCTGAGCACCCCTTCACCAAAGCCCCCACCATCCGATGCCTTAATGTCCAGACGATAATGACGAGCGAAAGTATGCAACGACTTCCATTTCGCTGCTCTGCAAATCTCCGCTGCAGGTATCTGTTGACATTCCGCCCAGGACGCAGCCTGGGAACGTGTAGAATGCACGCATAGACCCACCAGTAGAGATCTACCCTGCAACAGATATGCCGAACAGATAGCCTCCTTCAACCATCTCGCAATGGTAGTCTTTGAAGCAGCATTCCCCCTCCGGTGGCCACTCCAAAGAACAAAGAGATGATCCGAAACCCGAAAGGCATTAGTAACCTCCAAATATCGCAACAGCGCCCTTCGGACATCCAACCGGTGCAAGTCCTTGGACAAGGGATCCGCCCTATCCAAATCCGAAAAGGAAGGAAGTTCCACAGTCTGATTTAAATGAAAGGCGGACACAACCTTAGGAAGAAAAGAAGGAACCGTACGAAGCGACACCCCCGAGTCTGAGATCCGCAAAAAGGGCTCCCGACAAGACAGAGCTTGTAGCTCGGAAATCCGCCTCGCCGAAGCAATAGCCACCAAAAACGTCACCTTCAAAGTCAAATCCTTGAGAGTGACCCGGCGAAGGGGCGCCGCATAAGGCCTTCAGGACCAGATTCAAGTTCCAGGAAGGGCAAGGCCAGCGTAATGGTGGACGCAAATGCTTAGCTCCTTTAAGGAAACAAACCACATCAGGATGAGACGCCAAGGGCACGCCGTGCACCCGGCCACGCAAGGATGCCAAAGCCACCAGCTGAACACACAAGGAACTACACGAAAAACCCTTTGCCAAACCTTCCTGGTGAAAGAGCAAGACCTAGGGAACGGAAGCCTGAGTAGGAACCACCTCCCGAGCCAGACACCATGACTCGAATACCTTCCACACTCGCACATAAGATAACGAATTAGAAACCTTGCGAGACCGCAATAGAGTGGTTACTGCCGCATCCGAATAACCTTTGGCCTTCAACCTACTCCTCTCAAAAGCCATGCCGCTAGACAAAAGCGCTCGACCTAGTCGAAACAAACGGGCCCCTGGTGAAGGAGGTCCGGAAGATACGGGAATCAAAGGGGCTCCTCTAAGGCCATGTTTCGAAGGTCCGCAAACCACGGGCGCCACGGCCACTCTGGTGCTACGAGGACTACTTCCATGGGGTGTAACTCTATGCGGCGCAGAATCTTGCCGATGAGGGGCCACGGAGGAAAGACATATAGGAGGACATCCGTCGGCCAAGGCAACACCAAGGCATCCACGCCCTCCGCTCCTGTTTCCCTGCGGCGAGCGAAGAATCATGGAGCCTTGGAGTTCCTGAATGTTGCCATCAGGTCCAGAGCGGGCGTCCCCCAACGTGTGTAAATGAGTCGAAACACGTCATGTCCGAGTTCCCACTCTCCGGGATCCAGCCGATTGCGACTGAGAAAGTATGCCTGTACGTTTTCTACCCCAGCAATGTGCGACGCGGCAATGCTGCACAGATGTCGTTCCACCCACGTCATCAATTGCCGAGCTTCGGACGCCACTGGCTGACTCCTGGTTCCCCCCTGACGGTTGATGTAGGCTACCATGGTCGCATTGTCGGATAAGAACCTGACTGACTTGCCCCGAACCAGTGGAAGGAAGGCCTGCAGAGCCAGCTGAATCGCCCGAGTCTCTAGCGGTTGATGGACCAACCTTCTTCCTGCGGGGACCAAACTCCCTGGACTGACTTTTCGAAGGCAAACCGCCCCCCAGCGGACAAGCTGGCGTCCGTGGTGACCACCGTCCAGGAAGGAACTGCCAACAGTACTCCTCGGCTCAAATTGGCTGGGCACAACCACCAATCCAGGCTGGACCGCGCCGACTGTGTTAGCGATAAAGGGAGGTGAAATTGCTCCGAAACCGGATTCCAGCGGGAAAGCAATGCTGACTGTAAAGGTCGCATATGAGCGAAAGCCCAAGGAACCAATTCCAGCGTCGAAGTCATGGAGCCTATCATCTGAAGGTAATCCCAGACTATTGGCATGGGCTTGGAGAGCAAACGCCGAGCTTGGGCCTGTAACTTGACCATGCGCTCCCACGTTAGAAATACCATTCCCCGACGAGTGTCGAACAAAGCTCCCAAAAATTCCAGAGATTGAGACGGAATCAGTCGACTTTTGGCCACGTTGATCACCCAACCGAGTCTCTCTAACAATTGGATCACCCGCAGAACCGCTTCCTGACACAGCCGCTCCGACTTTGCACGAATCAGCCAATCGTCCAGATACGGGTGAACTAGTAACCCTTCTCTGCGAAGGTGTGCCGCTACCACCACCATAACTTTGGTGAACGTTCGAGGCGCGGTCGCGAGCCTGAATGGTAACGCCTGAAACTGGTAATGTTGTCCCATTACTGCGAAACGTAGAAACCGCTGATATTCTGGCCGGATTCCGATGTGAAGATACGCTTCCATGAGATCCAGGGAGGCTAGGAACTCCCCCTGTCTTACCGACGCGATTACAGACCGTAGAGTCTCCATACTGAAACAAGGAATGCGTAGACACTTGTTGACGCTTTTGAGGTCGAGAATCGGACAAAAGGTCCTCCTCCTTCTTGGGAACCACGAAGTAAATGGAATACCTGCCTCTGCACAGTTCTCGTCGCGGGACCGGCACGATTGCGCTGAGACCGGAAAGACGTTTCAGCGTTTCCCTTATCGCTCGACGCTTGTCTGAAAAACCGCAAGGGGATACCATAAAACACTGGTGGGGCTGCCGTGCAAAATCTAACGCGTAACCTCGACTTATCACCTCCAGGACCCACTGATCCAACGTGATTCTGGTCCACTCTTCATAACACCTGGATAGTCGACCCCCGACCACCGGTACCGCAGCGTGGACCGGCTGGACATCATTGTGAAGGCTTACCACTTTGCGTACTTTGACTGGCCCCTGGCCGGCCGAATCGGCGCCCACGAAAGGACTGTGAATACGACTGCTGCCTGTTAGCACTGTGGCAAAACGAGGAAACCGACTCTCTCGAAGTCCGGGGCCTCCGACCTCCCAGGAATTGGGAATGTGACGAAGGAGCCCCCCTAGACCTAGGCCGATCCTCCGGCAGCCGATGCACCTTGTTCTCGCCGAGGGACTCAATGAGATCCTCTACAACAACTTGCCCTTAAACGGCAACGAGCCCAACCTGGCTTTGGAGGACACATCCGCCGCCCAATGTCTAAGCCACAACAAGCGACGAGCGGAAACCGCCGAGACCATGGATCTAGCCGAGGTACGAAGTAGATCATAAAAGGCGTCAGCGCTGAGGGCAATTACTGCTTCTAAGCGACCCGCCTGAAGCGCTTCCTCTGAAGAAAGAGATTCGTTGGCCAACAACTGCTGCACCTAACGCAGCCCTGCCCGTAATGAAAAATTACTGCAAATGGCCGCCCGAACCCCCAGGGCGGATACCTCAAAAATCTTCTTGAGCTGTATCTCTAACTTCCTATCTTGCAAGTCCTTAAGCGCTGTGCCCCCAGTAACTGGAATGGTGGTCTTCTTCGTGACTGCCGCAACGGCCGAGTCTATCTTAGGGATCCTCAACAGCTCCAAGGCCTCCTCCGGCAGAGGGTAGAGCTTATCCATAGCCTTAGCTACCTTGAGACCGAGGTCTGGGGTATCCCATTCCTTGAACAGCAAATCAGACGCTGAAAAATGTAAAGGAAAAGCAGACGGCGGCCCCCTCAAACCTAACACCACCGGGTCCGTAGCCCCCAGTCTGGATTCCTCCTGAGGCAACGGGATCCCCAACTAACCAAGAATTGCCGGGATGAGGGGCCCTAGTTCGTCTCGCCTAAAGAGGCGAACTACCTTAGGGTCATCTCCGTCTACCCCATGGGTACCACCTAGACCTCCTGAGGACCTGTCGCAGTCTCCCTCAACCCCCCTCGGGGGCAGGGACGACGTGTCCTGGTCCCCCTGCTGCTCATCCTGGTCATCTGTGTCCGTCGTATCCGGATCACCCTGCGGAGCAGTGGCCCTAAGGGGCCGAGGGCCATCAGCGTGTCCCTTCGCTCTGAGGAGCTTAGCCCGCTTTCCTGACCCTAAATCAGGATCAGGATCCATTGACCCCTGTGGCTTCTTCCTCGCCAGTCTCTACGCTTTGAACGCTTTTATGCATGAGTAACACAAATTCTGACGTGAAGGAAGAATCAGAAGATCCGTCCGTAAGATACCCCTCCGGGCTCTCAAAGCCACTCAATCCACAAGTCAGCGCAGACTCGTCTCCATCGGGGACCATGCGCTGGGGAGACAAGTGTGGTGGGGAATCCCCCTCCCCCTGCTCCGATCGCGTATCGGGGAGCCTCGGGTCCCGAGGGAACTAAAATGGCGGACTTCCCTGCCGACGACATCTCTCTGGCGCCCAAAATGGCGCCCGTTCCCGCGCTCCGTGGGAATGGGCCCTCCTCCGAACCGGACCTGCATCCCAGAGCTACAGCCGCGTGACTCGCATGACCCCGGGATCGATCGTGGATAGAGGAGACTCCTTCGCCCCCCGAAACACAGCTCAAGCAGAGGCTCTCGCGGGAGAGGCGCCCCCGCGTTGAGCCGCAAGCCCGACACGGCATGCGCAACTGCAGCGAGCACGAAAAAGAAAAAACGAACCAGCAAAAAATAAACCGCGACAGCCCCTTACTGCAACTTACAAAGTTCCAGTGCAACAAATCGACATGAAGCGTAGCTAACAAAATAAAAGACTTTTTTTTTTTGTTTTTTTGTTTTTAATAATTACCAGTTACCTCCGGTTCCGGTACCACCTGGGGGGAGTGAGCCGGGCTCCCCGGTGTCACCCCCAGGGCAGGATGCTGCGCTGGTAAGTAGGGAAACCCCACACGTCAGCGGCCTCTGAAACCAGGCGGTATGGTCCCCTTAGGACCCCAGGCCCCTGGGAGGAACAGGGCTAGACCAGCAGGCAGGCAACTGTGGTCCCCCTAATAACTAAACACTACTGTCCCTATTCTACCTTATTCCTTTCTTTTTTTTTTTTTAAGAACCAACTAGGCCGCAGCACAGACTGTAGGTTTTGCACCCTCTCCACCTGCTAGGAGACACAAGAATACTGCCAGACTGTAGGTGGCACCAGCCTATATAAGGCGGAGTTTTGTTGATAAACTTCTGTCTCCATCTGCTAGGGGGAGGGGGGGGGGCAAAACCCCAGGAGTCTGGACTGATCCGGGTACGTACAGGGAAGTGGATTTTATTCAGGTATTTTAGATATTTACCTATCTCCAATTTTCAGGACCCATTGGTTCTTGATGAAAGGTAACCATTGCAGGAGGAAAGGCTGAATCTTTCCCCCCACCAGAAGAGGCAGTTCTCAAAGTTGTCAAAAATTGGACCCTGGCCTAGGCTGCATTTGCTGCTGGGCCTTTGGATAATGCCATTTCCTCTGTCAACCTCAAGAAGGCAGTTGTGCTCTGAAGAGTGAAAGTTGTTCAGTGTTGCTGTAAAGAACAAAAGGGATGTGTCTGGAAGAATGGATGCACGCAGGAAAAATAATGGTGAACAAAATAATGGTTGGTTCCCCCCATTTGGGCTGATTAAAACTGCAAGGTGGATTGATGCCCCTTAATCAGAGCTATCGCCTCTTGAACTCTGTTGCCATATAAGCTGTCCCCTATACAAGGTACATCTCAAAGACGATCATGCACATCCTCTCTGAGGCCACTTGTCTGCAGATACACAAGACTACGGGCTCCTATGGAAGCAGCCATAGTCCAAAAGCTTCTTAAATGGAACGGACAACGTGATTCTCAAATTCTTCCACTGCTTGATGGAAGCCCACCTGCTCTGGGTCCAACAATTCCATCAATATCTTTTGCATGTATTCATGCAAATACTGTACCATGTAGAGCTGGTGGGCTGCAATCTGGGCATTTGGCATGGATCCTTGGAAGACCTTTTAACCAAATGCATCCAATGCTTTTGAATCTTTTCTAGAAGATATGTTGGCGTGCATTTACTGTGTTTCGATGCTGAGTCCAACATCATGGAATAGTGCAGTAATTGGACCACCCCAAACAATGTGGAAGTTTGGACCTGTAATTTAGATCCAGCTTCAGCCACTGGAAGGCAATGTCAGCATCTGCCATGTCCTTACCTACAAGACCTTGAGAAATTTATGAACTGGAGTAGCCTTTGGAAATTGAAGGAACTGAAGACATCTGTTCTCAGGTTCTTTTCCAAGCTTACCCAAAAACTTGGAGTAGCAGAGATACTCTGGAGGAGAGGTTTGCTGAGGCAGATCCAACAGGACAGTCTGAAGGAAACCCTGTGGAACCTTTCCTCCCCACACATGAGGGAACAATGAACCACGACCCAAACAATGAGCGTGACCAAGGAAGAGATCTCAGCAAGACTATGGAGGAAATATCCGGTAGACTACTGAACCAACTTCTTCCCCTTCTGATGTGAAGGAACTCCCCTGGAGAAGTATCCACCACCTCATGGTAAGGACTTATTCCCAACACTGGAGAAGAGAAGAGGTAGATTCCAGTGTGGGAGTCCGGACAGCCCTATTTAGGACATTTTCCTACATCCTGGACAAGAGAGGTTCCAATCTCCCTTTCTAGTTTTCAGGGCTTAAGGAAACAAATTCTGACAGATGGACTCCCACACCGCTGAGGGACCCTCTATACCAGATCTGGAGGCAAGACATTTTCAGAAACCCGTATCAGCCCAAGCTTGATAAGTTAACATCAAGTACAAACTCTGCATTGTGGCAGTTGCCAGCTCTGAGGTGCTCTATGCCAGTTGTATTGAAAACTCCTGCCAAGCAGTGCCTTGGTCTATGATTGATGCCAGCACCTCCACTTGTGCCACAGAGTCAGCATCTGGAGTCTTAGGCTTATTCATAGAAGCGCTCCAACATAACTGACCTCGCCTTTTACACCATGATGAATGTATTGTTTGCATCCTTGCATGCGAGCTCCTTGGTGATGAGATGGATGGTGCCCTGGTCAAATAAATGGCTCAATACCATGGGAATCTTCCATACCATTAAGAATAGTGTAATCTTCATATACGAGGTTCTCTCATCTCTGCATAGAAGAGGGGCCTGCTTAGGCAAAGGGGATCCTTTGTGTCATTTAGACGTTCTTCTTCGCACCTTACCCAGCGCCACAAGCTTTCATGCCATGCTCAACCCCTGATCTGAGAGTGATTCAAGACCTGAAATCATGGGATAGTAGTGTGTGCTGAAATACACACTTAATACAAAGCTTTTCTGTGCTTGTGGGAGTATGAGAAGGAACATTCCTGTTTTGATTTCCTGTGCTAAGAATCAGACATTGGAGAAATTACTTACCTGATAATTTTGTTTTCCTTAAGTGTAGACAGATGGACTCAGGACCATTGGGTTTATCCTCCCCTGCCAGCAGATGGAGACAGAGCAAGCTGATGTCACAGTATATATAACCCTGCTTCTTCAAAAGCAACTGTGGATAGACTAGCAAAAATCTTGATTAAAAACATATAACCAGAACTCACATAAGATTCTAGTACACCAAGCTGGGCACTGGATGAACACTTACCAGAAATCTCTTGGGACCCAGAGCTCCACATATTCATGCGGTAGCCGAGGGCGGGAAGTTGAGTCTATTTGTCTACACTAAGGAAAACAAAATTATCAGGTAAGTAATTTCTCCATTTCCTACCATTTAGACAGTTGGACTTAGGACCAGTGGGATATACCAAAGCTACTCCCCTACAGGGTGGGAAGCTGTCTTGGTCCATTCAACACCGCTTGTGCAAAATCTGCATCCTCCCAGGTCTCCACATCCAGACGATAAAACCTGGAAAAAGTGTGTAAGAAGGACCATGTCACAGCTAGACAGATATCGACACGAGACAACAGACTAACCTCCACCCATGACACTGCCTGAGCCCTAGTGGAATGAGCCCTAACTTGAGTAGGCAAAGGATTTCCAGCATCCACATATGCGGCCATGACCACCTCCTTAATCCAACAAGCTATGGTAGCCTGCAAAGCCGGTACACCCTGTTTACTCCCGCCTTGGAGAACAAACAGGTGATTTTGTCTTTCGAAAAGACGAGACCTCCAGATACCCCACAACAAGATGCTTAACATCCAAAGAGTGAAAAAGGCGAAATTCTTCTGCATCCTTGACCTTATCCAGGGATGGTAAGGAGAAGGACTGATTCAAATGAAAGTCCAAGACCACCTTGGGCAAGAAGGATTTAACAGTATTGAGCTGTAACCCCCCGTGGAGTCACCTGAAGGAATGGCTCCCGGCAAGACCAGGTCTGCAGCTCAGAAATCCGACACACAGAACATATAGCCACCAGGAACAGAGTCTTCAAAGTCAATAGCCGTAAGGAAAGACTACATAGTGATCGGAACATAGGGCCCGCCAAAAAGTCCAGAACCAAATTAAGACTACACAGTGGAACCAGTAACCTCAAGGGAGGCCTAACGTGCTTCACTCCCTGCAAAAAAATGGGCCATATCAGGATGAGGTGACAAGGAAACACCATTCACCAGGCCTCTGAAACAGGCAAGATCCACAATCTGCCTGTTTCAGAATTAAGGGCCAAGCCTTTATGCAATCCATCCTGCAAAAGATTCAGAATGAGAGGCATCTTAATTGAACAAGGAAGAACACCCCGCTCCACACACCAGGCCTCAAAAACTCCCCAAACACACACATAAGCCAAGGAAGCGGAGAACTTGCAGGCGCGGAGTAAAGTGGCAATCACCACAGAGGAATAACCATGCTGTATCAGGCGAGCCCTCTCAAGGGCCAAACCGTATGACAGAATCGAGTCGGATCCTCTTGAAGCAGATCTATGTGCGGCACTCAACCTCCAGGCCGTTAAAGCTAGCACCTGGAGATTTGGATGGCACAGCTTGCCCCAATCCTGCATAAGGGAGGAGGAATAGCCTAGTGGTTAGAGCAGTGGGCTACGAATCAGGAGACCAGGGTTCGGAGTCCCGCTGTCGCTTCTTGTGACCTTGGGCAAGTCACTTTACCCTCCATTGCCTCAGGTACAAATTTAGATTGTAAGCCCTCTGGGGATACCTACAGTACCTGAATGTAAACCAATGTGATATGTCAAATCGAATGTCGGTATATAAAAATAAATAAAATAAATAATCAGATCGGGCACAGTCCCCAGACTCATAGGATCTCTGACACTCCAGGTCCTGGAGGAGTGGGACCCAGACTTGTCTGGGCTAGTACGGGGCCATGAGGATCACAGTCTCCCAATCTTGCTAGAGTTTCAAGAAAGGGGTCATGACTTAAAACTCAGACTCAGAACCAATGTCAGGAAGTATTTCTTCACGGAGAGGGTTGTGGATGCCTGGAACACCCTTCCGGAAGAAGTGGTGAGGACCAAATCTGTGAAGGATTTCAAAACTGCATGGGATAAACGCTGTGGATCCATAAAGTCTTGAGGATGTGAATGGAATGAAATGAAGAGAAGAGGTATGGGGGTGGCTTGCGGGAATGATGGCTACTACTCTTATTCAATAAACACACACAAGGTTAATGCGACTCCTTCATTGCTCTAATCTTCAATGGCAAGAAGAAGTGTGGGAAAAAAGATCCCAGGGGAATGGAGGCTGTAACCCACAGCCTTTTAGTTAATATGAGTAGACCTCTGGGGAACCTCAGCCATGGATCTCCTGGCAACCCGGTCCAACGCCCAAGTTCCCAAGTTCTTCAGTCACAGACGAGACCCGCAATCCCTCGTCTAAAACTGGCCACAGGAAGATCTGCTGTATACTTTTCCTCCATGGCCACTACTGGGCGGGATCATCCGCAAGACAGATCACCTCAGGGGGCTAGTATTTCTAGTAGCCCTGGACTGGCCAAGAAGGCTATGGTACGTAGACATGCGAAGACTTCTGGTGGGGAACCCCCTGTGTCTACCTCCACACAGGGACCTGCTCCAGCAAGGACCGATCCTCCACGAAGACCCAATTCGATTCTCTCTTACAGTCTGGCCATTAAGAGGTCTCGCATGAAGAAGAGCGGATACTCGAGGGCAGTAATTGATACCTTGCTCCGAGCGGCCGAGATCCCTTGCAGGTTTGCCTCCACCCACGTAATTGGGGGGTCTATCTCCATGGACACCTGTTGGCTTCTGATTCCTCCCTGGCGGTTGATTAAGGCCACTGTTGTGGAGTTGTCCGACATGACTGACAGCTTCTTCTCAAAGTCTGTGACTGAATTGTAGGCAGGCTAATCTGACTGCTCGGGCATCCAGTCGGTTGATGTTCCATCCCGACTCTTCCTTGTCCCATTGCCCCTGGGCCGTCAGTTCCTGACAGTGGGCTCCCCACCCTCGCAGGCTTGCATCCGCGGTGAGCAAGAGCCAGGACGGTGGGGATAGCCTTACTCCCTTGCTCAGATGGTCTTCTTGTAGCCACCATAGGAGCTGGGTCCGTACTTCCGCTGGCAACTGGAGGTGGACGGTGTAGTCCTGGGACATCGGTTCCATCGTGACAGTAGGAAGCGTTGTAGTGGTCGCATGTGGGCCCTTGCCCATGGTACTAGTTCTAGGGTTGATGTCATGAGTCCGAGGACTTGTAGGCAGTCCCATACCATGGGGCGAGCACAGTTCAACAGTTTTCTCAACTGGTCCATCAATTTCCTTCTCCTTGTAGGGGGAAGAAGACCTTGTCCTGTTGGGTGTCGAACCGGACTCTCAGGTATTCCAGAGATTGGGAGGGCTGCAGACAGCTCTTGGTTGTGTTGGCGACCCATCCGAGGTTCTCCAGGAGGTTCTTGACTCTGGTGGTCATCTGTTGACTTTCCTCTGGGGATTTTGCCCTGATCAGCCAATCGTCCAGATATAGATGAACGAGGATACCTTCTTTCCTCAGTGTCACCGCCACTACGACCATGATTTTGGTGAACGTCCGAGGGGCTGTAGCTAGCCCGAAGGGTAGCGCTCGGAACTGGTAGTGATGGTCCAGGATCGCAAAGCGTAGGAAGCGCTGATGATCGTGATGGACCGGGATGTGCAGATAGGCTTCTGACAGGTCCAGGGAAGTCAGAAATTCTCCCGGTTGTACTGCCCATATGACAGAGCATAGGGTTTCCATGCGGAAGTGTGGTATCCTCAGGTAGCGGTTGACCAACTTGCGGACCAGTATGGGCCGGTACGTTCCCTCTTTCTTGGGGACAATAAAATAGATGGAATAGTGTCCAGTATTTCACTGGTGTGTGGGGCCTGGTGTTATAGCCTTTAAATTTGGTGAGTGTGGTTTCCACTGCCATCCTCTTGGAGGGGGAATGGCAGGGAGATTTCTCAAATTTGTCTGGGGGGATGCTGTGGAAGTCCAGAAAGTATCCTTCTCGAATGATGGTTAGGACCTACTTGTCTGACGTTATCTCGACCCATCTTCGGTAGAATCAGGCAAGCCTGCCCCCTATGGCTTCCTCCTGTGGATGGGTCACGTTGATTCTCATTGTGGGGTGCGGATGGGGTCTAGACTTGAGCCGGCTCCCCTCTTGTTGTGTTTGTTCCAAAAGGACTGGCCCCTGCCTGCGGGGCGAGGTGCTTGGTATGTATTCTTGTACAGTCTGAAATGCTGTGATCCTCTGCCCATGGATGTCCGGGGAGAGGGGCGTTGGCTTCTCTTGATCTTGTCCTCTGGTAACTGAGATACCGGAGATTCGCCCCATTTGTCGGCTAACTTCTCCAGTTCGCTGCCGAACAGGAGGGTTTCCTTTAAACGGCATACTTGTGAGTTTCGTCTTGGACGTCGTGTCGGCTGACCGGCTTCGGATCCAGATTTGCCTTCTGGCTGCTACAATGGATGAGATCCCCCTGGCTGAAGTGCGTACTAGATCGGAGGTCGCATCCGTGAGGAAGGATATTGCTGGTTCTAATGTTTCGACAGGCATGGTTGTGTTCCTGGCCTGTGATAAGCATACGCATGTCACCACAGCACAGCAGGCAGTGATCTGCAGTGACATAGCTGCATCAAATGACTGTTTAAGGATGGTCTCCTGATGTCTGTCTTGGGCATCCTTGAGTGCTGTTCCTCCTTCGACTGGAATGGTGGTGTGCTTTGTGACTGTGAAGACCATGGCGTCCACTTTGGGGAACCCCAGGAGATCTTTGGCTGAGGATTCCAGTGGGAATAGTGCTTCTAGGACCCGTCCTCCCTTGAAACTGGCCTCCGGGGCATTCCTTTCCAGGTCGATCAGCTGTTGTATGGCTTGCAGCAATGGGAAATGGCATGAGGCCTGATGGAGCCCGACCAGAAGAGGGTTCATCTTTGGCTCCGCTGAGGCGCTTGTGTCTGGGATGGCCAGCTCCCTCAGACTCCAGGACACGAGGTCTGGTAGTTCGTCTTTGGAGAAGAAATACATCATGGTTCGGTATGGTTCCGTTCCTGGAGGGATTCCACTTCCTCAAGGGAGTCTTGGTCTTCCTCTGAGGTGTCCGTGTCACCTAAGGTTAGGCTTTTGTCTGGAGGAGGCACGTCTCTGGGAGGCCAAGAAGGGTCAGTAGAGGCTGTGGCTGTGTCATCGGTGCAGACCTTTAAAGAATTCCACCCATGAAAAGATTCCTGGGTCTATGTTGAACCCAGCGGCGTTCCTCGAGGGCCCCGTCTGGAGGGCTGAGCTGGGGATAGAGAGGTCCGGGGTACTATCAGTAGATCCTGATTCCTGTACTGGCTGGGGGGGACCTTGCCCTGGTTCTCCCAGAGCCGTCTCGCACTATAGGCACAGGGCAGTAGCCTCTTCATGCTGTGCAGCTCTTATGTGGCAGGCTGGGCAGAGGGCTTGTGCTTTGGCTTTCTTGGCCGGTGGTGCCATGGTTTGTGCGCGTAGGGGCGTTCAAACCTGGTCTGTGCGTTTATATGCGCTCCGAGTGCGCAGAGGGTGTGCGTGTAGGCTGCGAAGATATGCGTGCAGGCCGGTCTGTGTGCGCCGCTGTGCGTGCAGCCGAACTTGTGCACCCAGCACTGTTGAGCATGGCGCTATGCGCAGGGCACCTATGCGCCTGGCTCGCCACTGTGCGCACAACTATGTTAGGCGCCTGGCTCGCCGCTTTGCGCACAACTATGTTAGGCGCCTGGCTCGCCGCTGTGCGCACAACTATGTTAGGCGCCTGGCTCGCCGCTGTGCGCACAACTATGTTATGCGCCTGGCTCGCCACTATGTGCACGGTTCAGTTAGGCGGACAGTACGGTGATCAAGGGGGGAAATGGCGCTGGTGACCACGCGATTAAGAGGGCGACCCCCCCCCCCCCCGACGGTCTCCATGTAGGAGGACCCTCGAGCTAATCGGGGTCTAGCCTGGAAGGGGCTGCTCAACCCGATGGGACAGACGCCGACAGGCGATCTGTGCGACTATCTGAGCCTCGGAGACCTTGTGTCTCAGCGCTTCCCGGTCTCATGCCGGGCTGGCTCCGGCTGCAGAGGGAAGAGAGAAAATACCTTCACAGCCGCGCTCAGTCTTGCACCCACTGCCTCCCAGCTGCTCCCTCCTGGGGGCTAAGTCCATGCCGGAAACCGGCTGCAGGACCGAGGCTTACCTCTAAGGGATCTCGGAAATCACCTTAGGAATTCTCGACTGGGGGAGGGACCCTTAGGTATCATCGCAGGAGAGCGGGGCTTGTCTTGTAGAGGTAAGATTTTGGAATTTTCTTTCTTCTTTGGGTTTGGATTTTCTAACACTGTGCAAGCTTGTGTAGAATCCCAAAGTGCTATGAAGATGGAGAAATACTGAAGAGCAGAGCTGACGTCAGATTGAAATCTGATTCCGTCTCCAACTATCAGCACACTATACCCATTGGTCCTGAGTCCATCTGCTACACGCTAGGAAATGCCTCTTTCTTCACAGCAAAGCCTGTCAAATTCTTTTTTTCCATTTTTATTCCTCTACTTGGCACAGGCATTTTTTGATTACTATGATTAAATATTCATAAATATAACACTCCAATTTAATATATTTTTCTTGTTTTGATTCTGAACATCACATTCTGCACTTACATCCTAGTGTAGAATGTTCTCCTTATATCAAGATCACAATTAGTTGCCTAGAATTTTAGAATCGTTGACTTACACTTGAATTTTCATCTATAGAAGTTGTCCTAATTTATACAGATTCATTTTTCATAATGCATTAATGCCATTTTTGCAGGAGAATTTATCTATTAGATTGCATGCTAACTTACAAGCTGATTGTAATTTCTATTCTGTTTATGAGCAATGAGATGATTCGTAGTTCTATTTAAGCAAATACATGTTCAACTCACCATTTGTTTTATTATCCACATATCCTCTGAGCTTTCTATTCCCATTTGTGTGAATCCATGGAAAATATTTATCTGAATCTGTTGTATACCAAAGGTAAAATTTTCATGGAATTATACAACCAACCTACTGTCTATTAGGGAGCTGTACATGTGATTCCCACTTAATTATACTGGCCTAGGTTGAAAAGGAATGGACAGCTGGAGGAAATGAATGATAACTGCTAGGTAAAGTTCTAAATCCTGAGCATAACATGTAAATGACAAGAACTATTAGTGTGAATTCATGAAAATACCACTATTAGACAATCCTGGCTTTTTTCCAAAATTTATGATATTTGAAGGTTCCAGATAAACTTAAATTCTCCTTTCAAGTCTTTTAAACATGACAATGTTTTTGGCTTTCTA
Source organism: Rhinatrema bivittatum (assembly GCF_901001135.1). Classification (NCBI taxonomy): domain Eukaryota; kingdom Metazoa; phylum Chordata; class Amphibia; order Gymnophiona; family Rhinatrematidae; genus Rhinatrema; species Rhinatrema bivittatum. The sequence goes on from NC_042615.1 coordinate 125,212,714, forward strand.
AATATTATTTTGTATAATTTTACTGTAAACTATTTATTATTTTATGTTATGAAAGTATGTAACCATTCCATTCAATTTTTATGTATTGGACAAATTTTCTTTATGTACATCACTTTGATTTAATGTTCAGAAAGGCGATTTATCATATGTAATAAACTAAAGAACAATTAACACAAGAAGTTATCCTCTCCTGACCTTTAATAACCAATGAAGTCAATTCCATGAGTCAACAGTCAAAAAGTCTGCCAAGTCAAACATGGAAATTTAGTCACTGTATTCTCTTTTTTTTTTTAGTTTTGTCAATTTAAGAAAGAGAAACTCCCCCCTCAAATTACAATACATAAAAAAAACATGTAAAAAGATTCAACGAGAAGCAGCAGAAAAAATTCAGAGATTTCCTAATCAAAACAATTTTGATTTAAGCAAAAACAAATGTATTTAAAAAATGATTCCCCATCCACCAATTGTTTTTTTTAAGTAAAAATACATTATACATTACATACTTTATCTTCATCATCAATGTATCCAGCAGGTGAACTAATGTCTTCATCGAGAATTCTCTTTGTCTAAAAGACAACCATATTGTTTTAAAATTTATCTATAATTAAAATGATATACACTAACAGAATACACATTTATTGAGTAGACGTGTCAAACTTTTAGGGAATACTAAATCCTAAGAGAAAAAAATTAAATTAAACTTCAAAAACAGCTATATATTTTTCAATAGCTTAAAAATATATTCAAATTGAAGGTAGTATAAATGCTAATTATCTCTGAATAACTATTCGAAAAATAAAGACATACTATCCAAGGATCTACATATTGGCTGTTTCCAGAAAATATCACAGCAGATATGAATCCACAAATGCTACATCTTAGTCCTTTTGCTTTCAATTGAAAATTATACTTAGCAGCATATCATTCTAACACAGGCCATTACAGAGCAAAGAAGCTAACATAAGGTACAAAATCAAGTAAAACAGTTTACATGTTACTAATTACAAGAACATTAGGCATGACATTTGTAATGGTTTATAATATTTAGCATAACCTTAATTCAAAATATTTCGGCTATTAAAAAATAAAAAATTCATAAAAAAATTATCAACCTCTTTGGGATAACACTGTAAAATTCCAGCCATTTCTAGTTTCCTGCATTGTTGTTGTACTACTATACTGTTGTTGTCCAGATCTTGCATGAGTCTGAAAAAGGCCAACTCATTAAACAAAACTTCAGAAATCTCAACAAGTAGATCTTCTCCACAATCTTTCAGTTTCCTGCCAGCAAACTTCGCAAGAGAATCCTGTTAATAAAATTAATCAAAAAAATTCTCAGATTGTGAATATCTTGTATTTGAAATTAATAAGCATGTGTATGTATAAATAAAACAGGCTTTGAACAATATTAGTAAGGTTTGCTTATTAGGAAAAACCCCCCCAAAAACCTTGATCAGCGACAATTTAAAATTAAAACGCTCACTTCTAAAACACAGAGTGAGATGGACCTTTCCTACTTGTGGGACAAATTAAGGCAATAAACTGGGATGCCAGTTTTGCTTTAATCAAAAGAACTACTGTTTATCCTGGGTATAACAACTTACATTAGAAAAGACATGGAGAAGAATATTTTCTATATTGACACCCGCATTATGGTTTAGATTGCCAGACAATCTTAGGCAACAGATAAATTACCTCCAGTATAGAAAACATGTGAAGCTATGGCTCTTTCCCCAAGCATATTCAATTAACAGCTAAAGCGGACATTATAGGGGCATGTCTATTGGAAATTCAAAGCTGTAGAAAATGAGTTAGTAATGATAAAAGTGGAGTGAGGCTAGATATACAGGAGTATGGTGAAGTTTCTCCAATTGATCTAATTTATTTATTTCAAATTTAAATGAAGGATAGTAGATTGTTTTTAGTTATATAAATATGATTTGTGAGATCTGATATGTGCATTTATTAAAATAAAGACTATATTATTGTTATAAGTGTTGTAAATGACCCAGAATTGTACATAGAAAAGGCGATTAAAAAATTAATAATCAAAAGAAAAAAGTATCAATCCTAATGTTAATTTAACTGGAAACGTACCAAAGCACAAACTTTAAATTTCCGTTAGCTACTAAATTAACTATATAGTAGATGTATTATGCAGTATGATAGAACAGAGTTGCATATTCTATTATAAAAGCAAGTTTGCTTACTGTAAACGGTGTTTCCGTAGATAGCAGGATGAATTAGCCATGCTGTCATGGGATCTGTTAATCAGGTCCGGGAGTCGGAGCTTGTCAAAGCACAGATCTGAGCTTTGCTCTCTGCGACTGTGCGTGTGTTCCCGCGCAGGAAAGTAACGGAATCTACTCAGTCTGTGATTAAGCCTTAGTGTAGTCGAAGACTTGGTGACTGCCAGGGAGGAGGGTGGGTCAGCATGGCTAATTCATCCTATCTACGGAAACACAGTTTACGGTAAGCAAACTTGCTTTTTCCCCGTCGATAGCAGGGCTGAATTAGCCATGCTGTCATGGGAGTCCCAAGCTCCCGATCACGTTGTTTATGATATATATGTTTGTACGTGATCTTTGACAGTGTGGCAGTCACCGTGGACAGGAGGATAGAGATTGCAGGATTGCGTGCCCTATCTTCGCATCAGTGGCTGCTTGTTGATCAAGGCAGTAGTGAGATGTGAAGGTATGGAGCGATGACTGTGTAGCTACCTTACAAATGTCTATGGGCTGCACATTCTTCAGGTGTGCCAATGAGGCTGCTACTGCTCTGACTTGGTGAGCTTTCGGCTCTGAATGTAGTTGTAGTTTCTGTTTATTGTAACAGAATTTGATGCACTGTGCTATCCAGCTGGAGATGGTGCGTTTAGCCACTGGTAGTCCAGGTGCGATTGGGTCAAAAGAGACAAAGAGTTGAGAAACACGGGAGTCTGAGTTTGTCCTTTCTTTGCAGTATGCTAAAGCTGTTTTACAATCTAGTGTGTGCAGTAGTTTTTCCCTATCATTTGCGTGAGGTTTAGGAAAAAAGATTGGTAATTCCATGGTTTGATTGAGATGGAATTGAGAAACCACTTTTGGTAGGAAGGATGGGTGAGTTCGGAGAACTACCTTCTGGTGATGAAATTGCAAGTATGGAGAATAATGGACCAAGGCCTGTAATTCACTGGCTCTTCATGCTGATGTTACTGCAACCAGGAACGGAACTTTCCATGCGAGGTATTTAATATTTGCCGAGTCCATGGGTTCGAAGGGGGAAAACATGAGCTGTTCCAGAACTATGTTGAGGTTCCATGGAACTGGAGGCTTAGAGATCGGAGGACGAAGGTGAGTTAACCCCTTAATGAAATGAGATAGTAAGGGATGATTGGATATAGCAAGTGTTGCTTACCTGTAACAGGTGTTCTCACAGGACAGCAGGATGTTAGTCCTCACATATTGGTGACATCATCAGGATGGAGCCCAATCACGGAAAACTTCTGTCAAAGTTTCCAGAACTTTGACTGGCCCCTACTGGGCATGCCCAACATGGCACTAACCCTGCAGCCAGCAGGGGTCCCCCTTCAGTCTTATTTTATAGCTACAGGCAGTGCCGAAAAAATAAAACAATAAAGCATTACGAACCCAACACCGCGGGGTGGCGGGCAGGTTTCATGAGGACTAACATCCTGCTGTCCTGTGAGAACACCTGTTACAGGTAAGCAACACTTGCTTTCTCACAGGACAAGCAGGATGGTAGTCCTCACATATGGGTGAGTACCGAGCTGAGGATGTCTGAACGTGCACCAAATGTACCCAACGGCGTGCAACAGGCACAACAACTGGGGTAGAATTTGGTAGAGGCCATCCGCACCCCACCGGGCAGGCGGAAGGGTGTTGGTACGTCACGTTGGAAACAGGTTACGCAGGACAGATTGGCCGAAGATGGAATCTTGTCTTCCGGCTTTGTCCAAGCAATAGTGGGCTGCGAAAGTGTTGAGTGAACTCCAGGTGGCAGCCCTGCAAATGTCAGGAAGTGGCACCGATCATAGGTGTGCTACTGAAGTCGCCATGGCCCTCACCGAGTGTGCTTTAACACAGTCTTGGAAAAGAATGCCTGCTTGCTGATAGCAAAAAAATATGCAGTCCGCCAACCAGGAGGAAAGAGTCTGTTTACCCACAGGTTGTCCTAATTTGTTGGGATGGAAAGAGATGAATAACTGAGTTCTCTTCCTGTGGGCAACTATCCGGTCTAGGTTAGAGCCTGTTTACAGTCGAGGGTATGCAGAGCCTGTTCCCCTGGATTGGAGTGGGGCCTGGAAAAGAAAATAGGTAGTATGATGGATTGATTAATGTGAAACTCCAAAACTACCTTAGGCAAGAACTTAGGGTGAGTGCGGAGTACCGCCCGGTCCTGCAGGAGTTTAGTGTAAGGTGGATAAGTAACTAGGGCCTGTAACTCACTAACCCTGCGAGCTGAAGTGATAGCCAAAAGGAAAATCACCTTCCATGTGAGATATTTTAGGTCACAGGAGTGAAGAGGCTCAAATGGAGGTTTCATGAGCCGACCAAGAACCAAATTAAGGTCCCAAGAAGGGGCCGGAGGACGTAAGGGTGGCTTGATATGGAGCAAGCCTTTAAGAAAACGTGTTACGAGGGGTTGCCCCGATATAGGGGCATCCCCGACACCTTTATGAAAAGTGGCTACTGCACTGACATGCATTCTGATTGAGGAAATCTTTAGACCGGATTCCGATAAATGCCAGAGATAGTCCAAAAATCTCGGGATTGGACAGGAAAAGGGATCAAGGGACTGTGAAGAACACCATGATGTATACCTTTTCCATTTATAGGAATAAGACTTTCTTGTGGAAGGCTTCCGAGAAGCAATGAGGACACGAGAAACCGAATCTGAAAGGTTAAGTGGTTGAAGGATCAACCTTTCAACATCCATGCAGTCAGGGACAAGGCCTGAAGATTGGGATGGCGTAGACATCCGTCGTTCTGAGTGATCAGAAGCGGGTCCTTTCCCAAGGGAATGTGCCTGCGGATGGAGAGATCCTGGAGTATTGGAAACCACACTTGGCGTGGCCAGTGAGGTGCTATCAGGATCATGGTTCCTTTGTCCTGATGGAGCTTCACGAGAGTTTGAGAGAAGAGGAAGTGGAGGGAATGCATAAAGCAGCCCGGCTGCCCATGAGAGGGAGAATGCATCCCTGGGCTGCGAGTGTTCGCTCCGAATGAGGGAGCAGTAATTGTCTACTTTGTGGTTCTGAGGGGACGAAAAGAGGTCTATTTGGGGATAACCCCAGTGTTGGAAGAGAGAGGTCGCTACCGAGGGATTGAGCGACCACTCGTGCGGTTGGAAGACACGACTCAGTTTGTCCGCCAAAACATTGTCTACTCCCGGCAAGTAGGTTGCCCTGAGGTACATCGAGTGGGAGAGCGCTTCTGCCCAAATCTGAGCGGCCTCCTTACACAGCAGGAAGGAGCCTGTGCCTCCCTGTTTGTTGATGTACCACATGGCCACCTGGTTGTCCGTCTGAATCAGGATGACGTGATTCGATAGGTAATCCTGAAAAGCTCTGAGAGCATATCGCATTGCTCGAAGCTCCAGGAAATTTATCTGGTGTTTGGATTCCTCTTGAGACCAAGATCCTTGTGTCTGTAGATCGTTTACATGAGCTCCCCAGCCGAGGTTGGAAGCGTCGGTGGTGAGAATGAGTTGAGGGTCTGGTAGATGAAAAGGTAGTCCCTGGAGGAGATTGTTCTGATCTTTCCACCAGGCGAGAGACAGACGGAGTGCGTCGGTGATGTGGACAATGGTTGAGAGAGATGGAGTCGCTTGAGTCCATTGTGACCGTAACGTCCAATGCATGACTCTCATGGCCAGACGGGTCATTGGAGTGAGATGGACTGAGGACGCCATGTGTCCGAGAAGGACAAGGAATTGCCGAGCAGTCGCTGTGTACTGAGACTGCAACTGGTGAGGGAGAGACACGAGGGTTTGAACTCATTGTTGAGGTAGGAAGGCTTTTGCTTGTAAAGTGTCCAAGTCTGCCCCAATGAAAGACAAGGTTTGAGATGGGACTAAACAGGATTTCTCGTAATTGACGAGAAATCCTAGAGAAATTAGAGTGTGTAGGGTCAAATTCAGGGATGATCGAGTTGCTTGCTGGGTTGGGGCCCTGATTAACCAGTCGTCTAAATAGGGGTAGACGTGAACACCTTCTTTCCGGAGGAAGGCTGCGACAAATACGAGACATTTGGTAAAGACTCGTGGAGCTGACGCTAGGCCGAATGGAAGCACCCGGTATTGGTAGTGCTTTGGGCCTACTAAAAACCGGAGGTACTTGCGATGAGCTGGAGCTATTGCAATGTGGGTGTATGCATCCTAGAGGTCTAGAGAGCAGAGCCAGTCTTCCTCTTTGTAGAAGAGGTAGAAGGGAGCCCAAGGTTACCATTTTGAACTTTTCCCGCTGGAGGTACTTGTTGAGGGCACGTAGGGTCCAGAATTGGACGAAGGCCCCCGGATTTTTTGGGGATCAAAAAGTACCGGGAATAGAACCCTAGGCCTTGCTGCGAAGGAGGAACGGGTTCTATTGCTCTTAACTGGAGAAGAAGGGAGACCTCCTGGCTCCAGAAGGACAGAGTGGTCGGATACTCCCCACACTTGTAGCGGCGGGGAGTCCGATGGAACAGCAAGAAAATTCAGATGGTAACCCTGAGCAATGATTGCCAGCACCCATTGGTCGGTTGTGATGGCTTGCCACATTCCATGAAAGTGGCATAGTCTACCTCTCACTGGTATGCCTGGCAGAGGGATCAGGCTGCTGCTCTCGAAGTGAAAGTCAAAAGCCTGAAGCAGGCCCCAGTTGGGGAGCTGCTTGAGACTTTTGTTTGCGAGGCTGGGATTTATGATAGGTCCTTGTCACTTGGGTCCTTGTCGGTGGAGGATAGTACTTCCTTGGCTGGAAGAAAGACTTCTTAGGGTCCTTCTTGGAGGGCTGTCTAGACGGGAAGTCAGAAGGTATCGATGAGAGCTGTTTGAGGGTCTCATGATGATCATTTAACTCAGCCACTATTTGCTGAATCTGTTCACCGAATAAATTGTCACAAATACAAGGCAGGTCGGAGAGCCTGTCTTGTACTTCTGGGCGAAGGTCTGAAGACTTGAGCCAGGCCCAATGCCGTGCCGAAATGGCAGTCGCAGACACTCTAGTGGAGGTGTCGAAGATATCGTAAGCCATTCTTATTTCGTGTTTCCCTGCTTCAAAGCCCTTGTTGACAAGGGTTTGAAGATGTTCTAGGAATTGGTCAGGCAGGGTTTCAGAGAAGTCCTATATCTGTTTGAAAATGACCCTGTTGTATTGGGTCATATACAGCTGGTAAGCAGCAATTCTAGAGATGAGCATGGCCCCTTGGAACACTCGTCGACCAATATTGTCGAGGAATTTGTGTTCCTTGACAGGAGGGATAGAGGAGTGTGGCTTCGTTCTTTTTGTCTTCTTCTGAGCTGACTCTACCACAACTGAGTGGTGGTCAAGCTGACTGTATTAGATAAGTAGTGTCAGCCTTCTTGTGTACTGGGGCTACGGATCCAGGATTTTCCCAATTCTTTTTAAGGAGATCAAGAAGAACTTGATGAATGGGAATAGAGGTGATCACTTTAGGGGCATCCAGGAATTGGAGAAGCTCCATCATCTGCTGCCTATCATCTTGTTCCGTCTGAAGTTGAAAAGGGACCATCTCAGACATTTCCTTCACAAAATTAATGAATGAGAGGTCCTCTGGAGGAGAACGCTTTCTACTTTCAGTAGGAGAAGGAGGTGAAGGTAAATCATCGGAGTCTGTGGAGGTATCATCACCCCAAGAGACATAAGGATCAACAGTCTGACCTATAGGATGAGAGGGTGGTTGGATACCCGAAGGGCCCGGCTGAGGCTCCGAGAAAATCGAAGGAATCGCCAAGGGCACCGCGGATACCTTGGGGGGCATCGGTGCCGGCATCGAAGGTATCGATGGCGCCGATGTGCTTATCGCCCCCGATGAGTGAATCGGTGGCGAGGGACGGCATGGCATCGATGGCTGAGGCACCACCCCCGAAGGAGGAATGCGGAACGGTGTTTCTCCTCCCGATGAAGCAGTCATTGGGGAGGGCACCGGAGCCATCGGAGACCCGGGAAGCACCGGTGGAAGGGCAGTCATGAGTGCCTCCATCTGGGAAAGCAGCTGGTGCCAGCGCTGCTGGAATCGGGTCGGTGACCGGTTTCACTCTCGGTGCCGGTGGGACCTGGAGTCGTTGCATCGCTTTGTCGATGGCCTCCTGGACCAGCCGGTCCAGTTCTTCCCAGAGACCTGGGGCAATCAGCTCCGGCTCCGTGACAGAAGAGGGACCACCTTTACAGGCGGAATCGCGACTCCCAAACCCCGATCAGGTGAGGGTGGCCTCGATGTCCCGGTCACAGGAGTGGTCGGTGCCGCTCCTGGACGGGGCTTCAACAGTGGCAAGGTAGATGATTTCGCTCCCTTGAAGGTCCGAGACCTACGGTGCCGATGGCGATGCTTCTCCCTATGATCTCCTCGATCTTGAGGGGGAGGTACGGGAGTCTATGGCCGTGAAGACGTCGATGGCGGGCGGTCACCAGACGGTTGCCGATGGACTGACTTCGACGGTGCCGGTTCAGAGGACGTCGATGCGATGGACGGCGTCAGGGTGTGAGCACGTAAGAGGAGTCCCATCTTCTCCATTCTGGCTTTGCGACCCTTAGGTGTCATGAGGGCACACTTGGTGCAAGTTAGGACATCATGCTCACGGCCTAGACACAAAACACAGACTCTATGAGGGTCTGTGAAAGACATGGTGCGAGTACAGTCTGGGCACCGACGAAACCCTGACGCCATGGCCATGGAAAAATCGAGCCGCGGTACGGTCGATGGCCAGTAGGCCGCGAGGGCCAAACTCGACGGTAACCGGCAGAAAACTGTGAAAAAACTTACCGGAGTACCGCGGTCAAAGAAAGCTAGAGGGGGGGACTCCTGTGGGGCGAAGTATTTTTAATTAATTCCGTTAGGAAAAATTCCTGTCAGGAATCAGTTCAGAGCTCCTAAACCGCGAGGCTACTGCTGCACAGAAAAAAGAAGACTGAAGGGGAACCCCTGCTGGCTGCAGGGTTAGTGCCATGCTGGGCATGCCCAGGCTGCAGCCTGGGCATGCCCAGCATGGCATGCCCAGGCTGGGCATGCCATGCTGCCCTTCTGGAAACTTTGACAGAAGTTTTTCGTGATTGGGCTACATCCTGATGATGTCACCCATATGTGAGGACTACCATCCTGCTTGTCCTGTGAGAAAGGAATATTGTTAACTGGTCTATGATATACCCCTATGGCACTGAGATAGCAAATGTTGCTTACCTGATGTAACAGGTGTTCTCACAGGACAGCAGGATGTTAGTCCTCACAAATGGGTGACATCGAGGATGGAGCCCTGTACGGAAAACTTTTCTGTCAAAGTTTCAACAAGCTTTGACTGACACTGGCACACTGGGTGCACTGAGCATGCCCAGCCTGCAATTATCCCTGTGAGCCACAGGTGTCTCCCTCAGTCTCGTCTTATAGCTAAAAAGCACAAGCGAAACTAAAATAAAAGTATACAGACCCAACTCCGCGGGGTGGCGGGCGGGTTTCGTGAGGACTAACATCCTGCTGTCCTGTGAGAACACCTGTTACATCAGGTAAGCAACATTTGCTTTCTCACAGGACAAGCAGGATGGTAGTCCTCACAAATGGGTGAGTACCGAGCTGAGGATGCCCGGGAATGCACCAGATACACCGCAGATGCGCAAAGGCGTAACGACTGAGGTGGAAATGGGAACGGAGGGCATCCGCAACACCATAATGGGTTCGTGGAAGGATGTTGGGTAGTGAATTGAAAAAGGTAAGAGTAGTCGGACTGGCCAAACATGGAGCATGCCGGCTAGTCAATGTAAGCAATAATAGGCTGCAAAGGTATGGAGAGGACTCCAGGCTGCAGCCTGATAAAAAAGTACAAGCAGCAGTAACCAAAGGGAAGCTGTTAAGGCTAAGACGGACACAACAGTATGTGGATACCCACAGTGTTGTAGTGAAATGTCTGCTTGTTGGTAGGAAAGGAAATATAGACCACTTAATCAGAAGGATTAGGTCTGTGTGGCCACTGGAAGTAGCAGCTTGACCCTTGCATGAAGGAAAGAGTCAAGTGGAATTCACATGGAATGCAGTGCAATGTAGATAGAATGTAAGCGCAGCATTACTGTCCAGGAATGTGGAAAACCCAGTCTCTCCCTAGGGCGAGAGAGAGAGGTTAGGAAAAATTAATAGAGTATTTCCTGAGGAAAGGAGATACAACATCTACCTGAAAAGGATAGAAAGTTGAATGCGTAGAACTACTCAGTGGCAGAGGAACGGAGTCAGGTGAGTATGGAAAGAGTGCATAACTCACGGACCCTGCTGGCAGGAATGACATTAAGAGGGAAAGAAGTTCCCTTGCCAAACTGTGGAAGAGAGGAATGGAAAGGCTCAAACGTAGAATGTATGAGACTTATAAGGAGAATATATATGTTCATTCCGTGATTAGAGAAATAGAGGCGGCTTGATCAGTGGATAATCCATGGTAAGCCGACTCAGAGAGGATTACCGAAAACGGGAATCCAACTCCCAAAACGATACACCTCCTAAGAGAAAGGTGTATCTATGTGGAGGATGTCTGGAGAACAGAATCCGAGGGAGTAAGAAAAAATGGTGGAAAAGTAAAAGGGGTAATACCTCTTTTTTTTTTTTTTTTTTTAGCGTCAGGAGGTAAAGCCTGCCATATTAAACGGCAAGATTTATGTTTAGAAGGTTTTGTGACGCTACCAGAACCTAAGAACATCAGTAAGTCTATGATTTGGGACTGACTGGTGAGAGAATAAAAGGTTACTGATATGATGGATTGAGAAGTATGGGAAAGCATACTGATCTCAGTCAGGGAGTGGGGAAAAGAATACTGAACCCCATCCCAGTTCAACATTAGAAGAATGCTGGCTACGAGAGGCAGCAGAAGAGATATATTGAAGAGGCCTTTGATGGAAGAAAAGGCATCTAAGGGAACTGCATAGGAAACATGTGCAGGGAGCAGAACCTGTGCATCGTATGGAATGATGCAGATGCCGAGGAAAGTTTAGTTAAACTCAGCGTTAAAAGATTTGCCCTGTACACATGTAATTGAGACCATTCGAGAGGATAGAACCTACGTGGAGAAGGTCTGATAGAGCGTTCATTAAATCTCTTAGATATGTGGCCCAAGGACGCATGAAGTGAACAAGGGCCAAGGGTAGAGCTGCGCAGCTGTCTAGCAGAGCAGCTAAGAGGTAATGCGTGCTTATGAGTTGGAAAGCACATTGTCCCTATGCTGTCTGTCTGTATGCACAAAGAATTGTTGCAAAAGCAGTATTGGAAGGCATAAGGGCATAACTCATGGGTGCAACGTCCAGGAAGTTTATGAGAAACTATGCTGGAGTGCAATAGATGCATAATGGGTTGACAGCTTTCAGGAGAAACTTTATAACCCTAAGGAATTGCGAGCATGAGTCGAAGGAGACCAGGTCCTAGTTCGAACTGGGATAAGAATCAGGGACGAAAGCAATGAAACCACTTAGGTCCATTGAGTATAGAATGTCACTGAATATAACCCATAGCAGTTTTGAATTATGAGAAAAATGCATAGTGGGAAGAAACCCCATAGCCCAACCATGAAAAGTTGAAAGGCTGAGGTTATGGAAAATATGCGCAGGGACATATAACAATGTATCAGAATGTCTGTGCGCATGCTGGACAAGAGGGTCTTAAGACTGTGGTGTCCAGAAGTGTTACAGAAGGGATTTATGGCAGTGACAGTAATCCCAGTTAGTAAATGTATAGTGAGTCCTGAAAAAAGTGAGAGCTCCTTGCATGTACTGAAAGTGGTTAGCAGTAGTCTATGCAAGGAAAGTGAATGATGTTACACTCCGCAGAGAAAACAGCATTCACCAACAGTGATGCAAGAGACAGTTCACTTACCGAAGCTGGTGCCAGCGGCAGAGCTTGGGGTTGTAATGTTGACTCACCATAAAGCACATAGAAACATTAAAATAATGTACTTACTGCAGTATGGAGTGATGGTAACCAAAGATACCATTGTACCTGTGACGTCTAAAGAAAGTTGGATTTTCTTAGGTCCAGGATGTGCGGAGAGTAACTATTTTCTGTTAAAAGAAAGAATAGTGCAATTAAAACTCCCCAACCCCCCTCCCTTCTCCCCTCTGCACTTCGTAGCGCCTGGGGGAGTGTACCGGGACTTTGGTACAAGGTGGGGTGGCCGCTCTGATATCTGACCAGATGGGAGACCAGGAGGTGTCCCAATGGAGGATATCATGTAGGCTCCTGCAGGTGTGTGAGCGGTAAGTGGTACCCGCATTTCTGTATGCTGTACAAGGAGACACTGAGACCTGTGGCCAGGCCTCAAGGTGGACTTGTACATGGGGCAATGGTTGCTGAATCTCATGTTTAGCAGATCAGCCAATGCAGCTGGACCTTGGTTGGGAGGGAACCAAGAGTCAGAGCATTGGTCGGCACAGGGACTTGTTACTGACAAGAGAAGAAGCCCTGCTGCAATCCCAAGAAGATAGAGGGGTTCTCCTGATATTGTGGCTAACATAGCGATATGTGACACTAATACAGTTCTAAAAGGCACATGACCCAGAACTTTTCGAACCACGGTCCGAATGGGAGAACACAACTCTATGGGAATGCCGCCGAAGCGGGTACTTACCATCCGACGTGGATCGCCGCAAGACGAGCCGGTGAAGATTGTTGACTCCGACGGTCTCCGGAGTCCTCGAGGGTAAGGCCGGGGACGTAAACGTCCATCTCGCTCTGAAACCCGGTATGGTGGCACAGGTACAGAGGAGACAGGCCAGGCGTGAGTGGCGTTTAGACTGCTAAGTGTAACAGATGGCCATAGTCCCACACCACTTGACGGTGGGGCACGCCAGGAACAGAGGAGCCCTAACGGAACTCATGTTCCCTTCCCTCGTCACAGCGGCTCGATGTGTCGTGACGCCAATGCAGAAGCTGTCGGACCTGGATCCGGAAGTTCTGGATCACCAAGGACTGCCAAAACTGTAGGAACAGTGCTGATGGCAGTGGTGATGTCGCTCTGCCCGAGCGTTGTCCAGCCTGGAGAAGGATGGCACCGATGTGCTGGATGGCGTCAGCGGCGGACGATCACGATGTCGGCGATGATGGGTGCCACGGTGCTCGGCCCGGTCTTTCCCCAGCGCCGAGATGGAAGCCCTCGTCGTCCTGGAAGGCGATCGATGACGAACTGTCAGCACGCCTGCTCTGCTCCTGACACAATGGAGTGTCTTAAGCTAATACGGGGCTTAAAAAAGAACCCAAAGCGTGGAGCAATGTGAGGAGGCGAGGGTATTATGTGGCGGTGCTATGTCGGTATTGACGATATTGAAGGCAACCTAAGGGGCTTCGAGGATATCATCAAAATGGGTATGAAAAATCGTCGATGACTGGCCAGGAGAATGATGACAGTGACGGGCACTGACAGCAGTGGCATAGGTATCTTTGAAACTATGTGGAATCGAATAATCGAAAAACATTGCCGTTATTGAAAAAGATACCGGCATCGACTGAGTCGAAGTCGAATCAATAGGGCGTCAAGGACACCGAAGGAAAACGGAGGTGTCGAGGGCATCGATGCATGGAGGCGGGCATTTATGCCGTTTGTGGCATGGCCACGGGCATCAACTATAGGGCCACAGACGTTGACGGTATCGATTTGGACAGACTCAGATTTCCAAGTGTACATGGCATCGGTGCCCCAGACACGTGTGTCGGTGGCATCGATATGGACACGTATGGAATCGATGGCATGGATCTCCCAGTCGATGAATTCCATCCCGGCATCAACGCCAGTCCTGGAATCGGCATGGGCATCGATGCCAGCCATAAGGCTGGCATTGGCATCAACGCCCATCCACGGAATCGAGCCGGCATGGATACCCACCGATGGGACCCACCTGGGCATCGAATTTCACCGATGGGAGCAGCCTGGCATCGACTGCCCTCGATGGATGCATTCTAACATAGATGCCCATGGATGAAACACCTGGGCATCGGTGTCCATCGATGCAAAAGGACCTGGCACCGATGCCATCGACGGACGGCCATCCGGCACCAATGCCATCGACGGACAAGCCATCCGGCACGATGTCCATCGATGGGGACCATCCGGCACCGATGTCCACCGATGGGGACCATCCGGCATCGATGCCCACCGACGAATCGATGTGGCACCAATGCCCACCGATGGAAAAGGGCTGGACATCGGTGGGGAGGATGGGGCATCGATGGCATCCCCAAAAGGGGGGGTGGCATCGATGAAGTGACCCTGGGATCGTTAAAAAGTGTCTCGGGCAGCGGTGGCGGCGACCCGAGTATGCATGGCAGTGACTAACAGCGTGTGCGTCAATGGCATGCATCCGGGTAGGGACGGCACCGAGGAAGCCCAAGGAAAAAAACAGTGCGTAGGAGGAAAAAGCCTGGTAGCACTGAAAAGCAAAAAACATGGATAAAGGCATCAGGGCACCGTGGGGGGAGGGGCGCTGATGACATATAAAAGCCCAGGGCGGTTTAGGAGGGTCCCGGTGTAGCGATAGGGTATCGACTGCGTGAGGGTACCAGGGAACGAAGGACTTGAAGCTACAGAGGTCCTAAAGTTAAGGAAAAAATCCCTACCCCACTAGCATAAGCAAGCAGAGTGTCACAGAGATACTTGCAAGCTGTTTAAAGCTAACTGAAAAATGGGGGAAGGGAAGGCTTCAGTCAGTTAACAGCCTTAAGATAGTGACAGGAACCGACCGAAAAATAAGAATTAGTACTCACCGAGCGTCGTAAAATCGTACGCGGAGGGAGACCTGTGCAGGGAAAAGTGTTTTTTGAAGTGAAAAGTTAAGTGTTTCCATGAGGTAATTAGTTAAAAAATCCTCACAGAGCTCCAACCGCTATGCTGACTGCAGAGCGGAAAAAAGAAGACTGAGGGAGACACCTGTGGCTCACAGGGATAATTGCAGGCTGGGCATGCTCAGTGCACCCAGTGTGCCAGTGTCAGTCAAAGCTTGTTGAAACTTTGACAGAAAAGTTTTCCGTACAGGGCTCCATCCTCGATGTCACCCATTTGTGAGGACTACCATCCTGCTTGTCCTGTGAGAAGAACTCTAATGGATGACGTTGCTAGACCAGCTGTATATAGTGTATGAAGATAATCAATGAGCAATTCAGGTGAGCAGTCCAATGGTGGTACACCTTTGGACGTACACCAGGTAGAGTAAAGTTTCCATTTATAGCTATAATTTTTCCTCGGTGAGAGTTTCCTGGATTCTATAACAAGATGAATTGTGCCGAAGTGGAAGCTCCCTGTTCTG
Source organism: Rhinatrema bivittatum (assembly GCF_901001135.1). NCBI lineage: Eukaryota > Metazoa > Chordata > Amphibia > Gymnophiona > Rhinatrematidae > Rhinatrema > Rhinatrema bivittatum. The sequence continues at coordinate 125,228,192 of NC_042615.1, forward strand.
TTAAAAGGAGCCTCTCAATCTCCATGCTGTCAAGTAGAGAGATGAGTGCAGTGGATGTAGGAGCATCCCTTGATCTTGGCAGAGAAGATCTTGTCGATTCGGTAACTGAATTGGATCCATGATGGATAGTCGGAGAATGAAACTATACCATGGTTGCCTCGGCCAGGCCGGGGTAATGAGTATCAGTTGAGCTTTGTCTGCTATGCACTTTTGAATTGTCCTTGTTATGAGTGGTATGGGAGGAAAGGCATATAGGAGGCCTGTCGTCCACGGAATGAGGAAGGCATCTTGTGCGAACTTGAATTGGCTTGGTCTTATCGAGCAGAATTTGGGAACTTGAGCATTGATCTTTGTTGCAAAGAAATCTATTGAAGGTGTCCCCCACTGCATGAATATGTCTTGGGCTATTTCTGTATTGAGTGCCCATTCGTGAGGATGAAAGATGCGGCTTAGTTGTCCGCTCTTGGGTTTGCAACTCCTGGTAGGTAAGTGGCCTGGAGTTGTATGCAATTTTGGTGAGCATGTTCGAAGATTGTCAAGGTCTCCTTGCAAAGGGACAATGAACTGGACCCTTCTTGTTTGTTGATGTAAAACATCGCAACTTGGTTGTCCATGTAGATCATGACCCTGCGTCCTTTCAGGTGGTCTTGGAACACTCGTAATGCATTGCGAATCGCTCTGTGTTCCAATAAATTTATTTGCAGGTTCTGTTCCGAGATTGTCCATAACCCTTGTGTTTCGTAAATCTCGAGGTGTGCACCCCAGCCCTTGCGAGACGCATCTGTGGTTAAGACTGCGTTGTGTGGAGGGGAACTGAACAATGCTCCCTTGGATAGGGTGGAATCTAGGAGCCACCATGTTATGTCATTTCTCATTTCGGCGGTCAATGATAACTTCTGTGTCAATGGTTGCGAGTGCTATTTCCATTGACGTTTCAAGCCCCATTGCAGGCGTCTCATGTGTAGCCTGGTGTTGGGAACCATGAAATTTGCCGCTGCCATGTGGCCGAGGACTACTAAAACCTGTCTCGCTGAAGGCCTCTGAGTATGGTTCAAGGTATGTAACAGAAGACGGAATTGTGATAATTCTGTCGCTTGGTAGGTATGCCTTGTTGCACGTAGTGTCCAGGCATGCTCCTATGAACTGTAACTGTTGTGTTGGTTGTAGGTGTGATTTCTGAAAATTGATCACCAATCCTAATTCTTGCAAGCACTGTATCACTCGATGGAGGTGCTCCTGTAAGATGTTTGGAGTTGGGACGATTATGAGCCAATCGCCAGATATGGGAAAATGGTTATACCTTGAGTCTGAGATGAACCACCACCACTACCATGCATTTGGTGAACACCCTGGGTGCAGCTGATAGTCCAAAGGGGAGAACTTTGTACTGGTAGTGTTGATGCCTGTAGCGAAAGCATAGGTAACGCCACGAGGATGGATGGATTGGAATGTGTGTGTAAGCATCCTTCAGGTCGATGGAACACATCCAATCGTTGGTTTGAATCAGAGGAGGATTGATTTCAACGATACCATTTTGAATTTCTCTTTGGTGAGAAATTTGTTCAATTCCCTTAGGTCTAGGATGGGGCGAAGGCCACCTGACTTATTGGGTATGAAGTATGGGGAATAAAATCCTACTGATTGGGTCCCTGGATAAATTTGTTGAATTGCTTGTTGTTTGCGATGCAAAGCAATTTCCTCCCCCAGTTGTGGTTGGAAGATGTGAATCTTGAAAGTAGAAAGTTGAGGTAATATGGGTTTTGTGACAAATTGGAGTTGGTAGCCGTGACATACTATCTCCAAAACCCATTGATCGGATGTTATTCTCTCCCAGGCTGTCAGGCAGGAATGAATCCTGCCGGGTGGTGCTTGATGTTGTGGTGGTGGCTGGGTAACTAAAAAGATGAAGTCGCTTTCACTGCAGTAGCCGGTTGTTGTGCCTGCTGTCTCTGATTGCGTGGTTTACCTCTATGTTGGTTTGAGGTATTCTGTTGTGGAGCAGGACGCTGGTACACAGGGTAAGTCTGTGTACGAAAGGACTGGTAAGATCTGTAGGGTCTCCTGGCATAGGATTGCCTACGAGTAGATCCAATATAACGACGTGAGGTCGAATAGTTAGGATGTGATGTTAATGATTGTACTGCTAGAGCTTCTTCCTTCAGTTTACCCACTGTGTCCTGAAATCGTTCTCCGAACAGATTATCTCCTGTACATGGGAGGTTCGTTAGTTTCTCATGCAAATCTTCACGTATGGAACTTGATCATAACCATGCTAGTCTGCGGGCTGCAATGGCTGTTGCTGATGCCCTAGACGATGTTTCATATGCTTCGTAGATTGACCTCAAAAGGTGACGAGAACTCTCTTCCATGTCATGAAGAGGCGGAGGTATCTGATCCGCAGTCGAGGAGAGCATACCTTTTATAGCTTGTATGCACTCATATAGGTATTGTACCATGTAGAATTGATGGTGCATAATCCGGGCATTCAACATTGAGTTATGGTATATTTTCCTGCCAAACTCATCCAAATATTTGTAGTCTTTGCCTGGTGGGTATGAGGAATGTGACTTTGTTTTCTTAAATCTTTGCATCGCTGACTCTACTACAATTGAAGCATGAAGTAATTGTGGTACAGAGTACGGTGATGTTTTCCTCATTCGGAATTTTATGTCTGTTTTCCTGGAAACTGCTGCGATTGTGTAAGGTGTTTCCCAGGATTTCTGTAAGACTAAATGCAGGAGCTTTTGTGGTGGAAGAGATGTTGGTTCCCCTGGAGTCTCAAATATTTTTAGGAGAACAAGGGTTTCTGACCTAGGGTCTGTCTCTTTTTGGACCTCTAGATGCAGTATTGTACTCAATTTTTCTAGAAATTTTGGGTATGTAAGGTCTTCCAGAGGGGAATACGGCTCCTGAAGTTGTTCCTGCGGATCAGATGGGAATCCAGTAGATGATGATGGGGATGTATACAGTGAAGGAGAATCAAATTATGTATTCTGTTTATAACTTGGTGAAGCTGGTCGGTTTGCTATGGGAGATGTCGGAGGCTCCACCGACTGTTCTCTATTAGTCTGCGTCTTATGTTCCGGAGAACTGTCAGCAGCAATATTAGTCATTTTGAATAATGACTGAAGAGATTCATAAAAACCTGCCAAGGATTAGGACAATTGATAGAATGCCTCTTTTGTACGAGGGGGCATTATTGTACGATCATCTGGCTCTTGTGACTCACATGCTTTAGGGTGCATTGGTGTGTTCTGAGGTAAAGTACTGTATACTTTATGGTCCTTCTGTTTTGTGTCGCATATGATGTCCCTCGAATCCTCTGAAGCTATAGAAGCGGTAGAGGAAGGAACTTGTATTACCTCTCTGTGAGAGAAGGTATTTGAAGTTGGTATATAACATGATTTAGAAGTCGAAGGGCTTACTTCCCATGTTGCACTCCTCTTTGACGACTTTTTGTGGTGGGAGTGTCGTGAGTGCTTATGATAATAGTGTGACGACGAGTCTGTATGAGTTCTCCGTGGAGACGGTGATCGTTTTCTACGTTTTATTGTAAACTCTGTCGAATCATCTCTCGATGAAGGGGAAGTACCCGAACGAGGTGAGGGTATTGAAGAAGAGGCTGAAGAAGACCTGTGTGAGGGTCCACGTCTTTGTTTCAACTCATTTTGTAATATATGAGATTGGTGCTCATGTATCTTATGCGCGGTTTTGGATTTATGCACGGATCTAGACTTGTGCGCATATCTTTCCGTTTCCATACGTGCAATAGTGATCGGCGCTGATGTCTCCGGCGCTGTGCGCATAGAGATAGTTGGCGCCGGGCACACAGGTGTTGTCGGCGCCGTGCGCGTTGAATTTCCTTTGGTTGTGCGCACGGACTGCTTTAGCCCCTTGCACGCCGATGTCTTCGGCGTCGTATGCGCAGGGTCCTTCGGTGTCGTGCGCACAAGTGTCTTCGGGGCCCCGCGCATAGAAATGTTGTGCGCCGATACTTCTTCAGGCGCCGAAGTGTTATGCGCAGACACTTTTGTATGCGCATAAAGCGCCTTAGGCGCAGAGGTTTTGGGCGCCACTGTGTCCTGTGCCGGTGATTCTGGCCTCTTTGGATTTTTGAAAATCCGATGGCCTTGGGTGGCTTGCCACCTCCTTACCTCCAAATTTGGAGGACTGAGTATCCCACGATGATGCCCTCTTTTTTGAGGGAGCTGATAAAATCGCAGAGCCAGGCGACGAATGAGCCTCCGATGGCTCTGGTGAGGCAAAATGTTCTTGCAGCCTGTAGGCCCTTTGCTTCAGTGCTCTGGGTGACATCCTTGAGCAAAATTCACAATCTTCCCGATTGTGATTTGGTCCTAGGCATCGGTAACATCGGTCATGGCCATCCGTGACAGACATTACCTTGCCGCAATTACAGGGTTTAAACACCGATTTTGACATGTTCTTATAATAACGCTGAGGAGAAGAACATCTCCACGTGCGATCCCGCGCACGGAAAGAACAGACTGAGGAGATTCTGTTACTTTCCTGTGCGGGAACACACACGCAGCCGCAGAGAGCAAAGCTCTGATCTCTGCTTTGACAAGCTCCGCCTCCGGGGTGTGATTGACAGATCCCATGACAGCATGGCTAATTCAGCCCTGCTATCAACGGGAAAACAAAAAGCTCCAATAATCATTGAGTTGGAAGGGTGGGGTAATGCTCAGGTTTAATTTCCAGTCAGCACAAGAAACTCAGTAGTGATAATCAGAGCAACTCCAGACTGCCAAATGATCCGTTTGTACAAACAATAACCTTAATACAGATTGCTTACATAGCAGAAGGTAGGGAACATTAAGCAACCATGTATCTTTTCAGAAGCATCAAAATATATTGTGTTAACATCAAACCTCCAGAGTTTTAACAGTTTAAAAAAGTGAAGCTAGTTGGTTAATTTCACACTCACTACCACAATGTATAATGATATTCATCTCAAATTTCCCATAAGATCTCCTTTCCCCATGATTGGTAAGCAGTATTCATATAAGGTATGTACAGTGGGTATAGAAAGTCTATACCCCCCTTCCAAATTGTTCACCTTTAGGTGCCTTATAGCCTAGAAGCAAAATGCATTAAACCAGTGTTTGTTCCTTGTACCCACGTTTTCTACCCAATTACTGCCAAAAGAAAACTATTTCCAGAATTTCTCAGAAAATGAAGTAGAAATAAAAATGAATAGCTTGATTGAAAAAGATGTCTACACCTCCACCCTTGTAACTCTAGCAATCCTGAATACTTATAGCTCTGGTGTAACTAATTGCCTTCAAAAACATACACCAAGGGAATTGGCCCCACTTGCATTAAATTGTGCTAATTCACATAACAGGATAAATTCAGCAATTCCCATTGATTCTCTCTGCTGGGTAATGTGTTTCAGATCCAATCATGAACACCAAGGAGCTGTCAAAAAAGCTCTGGGACAAAGTTGTGCGAAGGCACAGATTTGAAGATGGATATAAAAATTGCAAAATCCTTGAACATTCCACGGAGCACAGTTAAGATGATTATTATTAAGTGAAAGGTATATGACATCAAGACCCAACCGAGATCAGGCCGTTCCACCAAATTAAGCAAGGAGAATGGTCAGGGAGGCAACCAAGAAGCTAACAGCAACTCTGAAAGAGCTACAGACTTCCACGGCCAAGAATGGTCAAAGTGTGCATGGGACAATATCCCAAGCACTCCACAAATTTGACTTGTATAGTAGGGAGGAAAGAAGGAAGCCACCACTCAAGAAAGTCCACATTTAATCCTATTTGAAGTATGCAAAGGAACACTTCGGGGATAATGTAGCCATGTGACAGAAAGTTTTGTGGTCTGAAAACTAAATAGAACATTTTGGCCTGAATACAGAGCATTCAGTTTAGGGCAAACCTAACACAGCACATCACCCAGAGAATCCCCATCCCTACTGTGAAAGAGGTAGCATCATCTTATGGGGATGTTTCTCAGCAGTAGGGACTGGGACTTGTCAGCATAGAAGGGATAATGAATGGAGAAAAGTACAGAAAAGTCCATGAGGAAAATCTGATGCACTCTGTGAGAAAGCTAAAAACAGGACAGAAATTCAGATTTCAGCATGAAATCACCCAGTGGTGTAGCCAAAATTGATTTTTTGGGTGGGCACAAGTTTAACATGGGTGGGCTGTAGGCATGCAGGTCTGAGACCTACTAGTTGTATTGTTATTGATAAATAATGCCATAAACTGACCCCTACAATGGCTTTCTAAGTAGTTTGCAACAGCCATTATTCATCATATATGAAACCTTAAAATATTTTACCTCAATTATTTCAAGCACTTAGCAGCATTAAACATTCCTTATTACTCTGATTTTATATTTATTGTAGTTTATAAATGCACACATTTATCATGTAAAAAGCAAAGAAAACAATCAGATCCAATCAATCATGTAATAAAACAAAAAACAAGGTATTCTTTCATGAATCCTTTTTGCAGAAAGCCAGAAATTATCATAACTTCAATAAAATATAATTAATCATCAGAACAGGTGCAGAGCAGAACTAGGACAATTCATTTCAACATGAAAAAAAAAAATCAAATTCTGGTGTCACCTCAGCAAAAAATATCCCTCCACTGTTATTTTGTGAAGTAACACAAACTCCTGCAAAGAGAGACATCTAGAACCTTGCCATACCATACAGTCACAGTACCGACTCTCAGGATTCAAATAACAGCAACCTTATGAAAAAGCAGCAATGCAAATACTACACCAGGCCCTAGAACATTAATACATCATCTACTGGAATAACACAACAAGCTGGACTACTACAGAGAAATATGCAAGCAGAAATACTGCACTTCAGTCATACACACACACGGAAAACAAAGATTGACCTTTACCTAATCTACTTTATAAATGGGCTCTGACCGACAGCCCGCAAATGCGCAGTAGAGAGCAGCTCTACCGCGCATGCGTGGGCGGGAGAGCATGTCAGTCAAAGCGGAGCTAAGATATTGCTGGGAGGAGCAGCTGCGGCAGAGCGGCGGTGATGATATCGGGTGGGCTGAGCTACAATAGGTGGGAGGAGCGGCAGCGATATCAGGAGGAAACGCAGTGAGGGAAGAGGAGAGAGAATGAGGGGGGAGGTGAGAGTGAGGGAAGGGAAGGGGGTGGGAGGGAGAATGAGGGGGGAGGTGAGAGTAAGGGAAGGGAGTTTGAGTGGGGGCAGGGGAGGGAAGGGGGGGTGAGTGACCAAGGGGGAGGAGGATGAATGACTGAGGTGAATGAGCGAGGGAGGGGAAGGAGGAGTGAGGGAAAAGAAGTGTAGATGTGTGCAGTGTCCGAAAACGGATCGAAAAAAAAAATTTAAATGTAGCCCGTTGTTACGGGCTTAACGGCTTGTATAGAAATAAGAGACTACAAATTAGAAACAGAAACATCCAGACAAAACCAAAATAGAAAGCCTGAGAAACGAAACTCTGAATAATGGAATACTGAACAAAGAGCAAAATAAAAAATATAAGAACTGCACATTCCCAAAGATGGCATATTCAAACAGCTAAAATCTCAATTTTTTTTTACCTTGTTTGTCCCTTTTATTTTTCTAATCGGTTAGTCCTGGACTCTTTTCCCCATTTTTCCTTTGTCTATCATTTCCTAATTCCTTTTCAGTATCTCTCTTCTCTTGTCTTCTTCCTTTCCTCCCTCACACTCAGATGCTTTCTCTCACAGATACCCTCATACACACAAGCTCTCACCTCTCATATGTTCTCCCCTCCACCCATGTTCACATTCTCTATATACACACACAAGCCCTCACTTTACATGCTCTATCAAACACACACAAGCGCTCTTACTCTCACCCCCCCCCCCCCCCCGACTCCCATTCTTATGCACACACAGACCCACACCCAGGCTCCCATTCTTATAGAAATGACAAAAAAACAGGGACCAGTTAGTGTCTAATTAATGTCCATGAAATAGCTAACTTTAAAAATTACATAGATTATGTTGGAAGAACGTGCTGTTAAAAAACAAACTTTATTAAATTACTAATTTTGGTGAAATATTTTTGAAGTGGATTATGATTTTATAACTTTTTATGACAGAGACAAAAGACCTCAGAACTGGCAAATCAGGTTTTGACCATAGATTTTATAACCAGTGAGTTCAATCATGGGTCTCTATTGTGTCTCTCTTTTTTTGATTATATCTAAAATAGTTCAACTCTTAAGAAAGTGTAACTTTATGATCCCCAAACAAGTGATTTAAAGCTTGATCGAATTGCAACAACCTAAATCAATGTTGTAAACTGTTCTCAAACAATGTGTGTGGATTATCTCAAGTGCAAGAATTTTATTGTTGACTGCTTTGGCGGCTAATTTTTGCGGCTAAATACCACACTGTCAATGCTTTGGCGGCTGATTTATACCGCAGGTTACCACATTGTCGATGATCGTTTTAACAACAATAATTTATGTAAGTAGGAAGCCCAAAAATGAAATTTCTTTCTCTCAGGGACAAGATTATAATGATAACTCTTTGTCCCAAACGAAAATCAAGCACTTATCTTAGCACTTAATCATTATGAAGCCCGTATGTCAAAAGCTAAAGACAGCCTAAATCGGCGGGGGGCATACAGCACAGACTTGTTTAAGGCAAAAGAAAACCGCAACAAGTTAGAAAAAAACTGAAAGGAGCAGCTACAAAAGTAAAAAATGTCCAAGAGGCATGGTCATTATTTAAAAAATACCATTCTTGAAGCACAGTCTAGATGTATTCCACACAATAAGAAAAGTGGAAAGAAGGCAAAACAATTACCGGCATGGTTAAAAGGGGAGGTGAAAGAAGCTATTTTAGCCAAAAGATCTTCATTCAAAAATTGGAAGAAGGATCCAACAGAAGAAAATAGGATAAAGCATAAACGTTGGGAAGCTAAATGTAAGACATTGATAAGACAGGCTAAGAGAGAATTTGAAAAGAAGTTGGCTGTAGAGGCAAAAACTCACAGTAAAAACTTTTTAAAATATATCCGAAGCAGAAAGCCTGTGAGGGAGTCAGTTGAACCGTTAGATGATCGAGGGGTTAAAGAGGCACTTAGAGAAGATAAGGCCATCGCAGAAAGATTAAATGATTTCTTTGCTTCGGTGTTTACTGAAGAGGATGTTGGGGAGGTACCCGTAATGGAGAAGGTTTTCATGGGTAATGATTCAGATGGACTGAATCAAATCACGGTGAACCTAGAAGATGTGGTAGGCCTGATTGACAAACTGAAGAGTAGTAAATCACCCGGACCGGATGGTATACACCCCAGAGTTCTGAAGGAACTAAAAAATGAAATTTCAGACCTATTAGTAAAAATTTGTAACTTTTCATTAAAATCATCCATTGTACCTGAAGACTGGAGGATAGCAAATGTAACCCCAATATTTAAAAAGGGCTCCAGGGGCGATCCGGGAAACTACAGACCGGTTAGCCTGACTTCAGTGCCAGGAATAATAGTGGAAAGTGTTCTAAACATCAAAATCACAGAACAAATAGAAAGACATGGTTTAATGGAACAAAGTCAGCATGGCTTTACCCAGAGCAAGTCTTGCCTCACAAATCTGCTTCACTTTTTTGAAGGAGTTAATAAACATGTGGATAAAGGTGAACCGGTAGATATAGTATACTTGGATTTTCAGAAGGCGTTTGACAAAGTTCCTCATGAGAGGCTTCTAGGAAAAGTAAAAAGTCATGGGATAGGTGGCGAAGTCCTTTCATGGATTGCAAACTGGCTAAAAGACAGGAAACAGAGAGTAGGATTAAATGGGCAATTTTCTCAGTGGAAGGGAGTGGACAGTGGAGTGCCTCAGGGATCTGTATTGGGACCCTTACTTTTCAATATATTTATAAATGATCTGGAAAGAAATACGATGAGATAATCAAATTTGCAGATGACACAAAATTGTTCAGAGTAGTTAAATCACAAGCAGATTGTGATAAATTGCAGGAAGACCTTGTGAGACTGGAAAATTGGGCATCCAAATGGCAGATGAAATTTAATGTGGATAAGTGCAAGGTGATGCATATAGGGAAAAATAACCCATGCTTTAATTACAAATGTTGGGTTCCATATTAGGTGCTACAACCCAAGAAAAAGATCTAGGTGTCATAGTGGATAACACATTGAAATTGTTGGTTCAGTGTGCTGCGGCAGTCAAAAAAGCAAACAGAATAAGTGCAGAAAAAGCTTTTTGGTCTGATTTATATATAGCCTTTATTTTCTTTTCAAACAACGGCTGCTCCTTTTAGTACAACGAAAATTTCCCAACAAAATCCCCCAACACGGACTGTGTTTCGCCAGTCCAGCTGGTTAAGATACATTGATGACATCTTTCTGGTGTGGTCTGGCACCGATATCCAGTTTTTCACTTTTTTTGACTGGCTGAATTCATGTAATCCCAATTTACAGTTTAACTTTGTCATTCATCCTAATCAGATAGCTGTTTTAGATATACTCATCACACGTAATGATACAGAATTTCACACATCCACTTACCGCAAGGAGACAGACCGCAACACACTTTTGTCTTATGACAGTTTCCATCCTCGTCAACTCAAGAATATCATCCCCACAGGGCAATTCTTAAGATTACGTAGGCTGTGCTCTACAAAGGCAGATTATGTTAATAAAGCTAAACAGATGATAATCCGGTTCCAAGAAAGGGGGTACCCGGTAAGAGTGTTGAAGAAAGCGTATAAACCTGCCTTATAAGTTAATAGGGACTTATTGTTTTTACCTTCACCACGAGACATGAGTTCGACTGTTAATTGTATTTTACCGTTCTCCACTGTGAGTAACACTATTTCCCGGATCATCCGTAAACATTGGGTAGCACTGTCCCTTGAAACACATTTGCAGAGTAGACAGATTTACTTTTCGTAGAGGCAGGAATATATGTGACAGATTGGTTCACTCTGTTTTTTCCACCGCTGATATAGAGTGCCACACAGGCACTCATAGACCTTGCGGGCACTGCTCGGTATGCGAACACACATGTACAATCACAGAGTTTAGTCATCCAGTTTCCAACAAATGTTATAGATTGAAAGTTGACACTGATTGTGAATCTTCAGGGGTGGTTTATGTGATTTATTGTCCGTGTATGAAGCTGTATGTGGGTAAAACATCTCGCAAGTTCAAAACACGGATTATAGATCACAAATCTAACATAAAAAATATTAAAGAAAAAGCTCCTCTAGTATCCCATTAGACACAATTGTCCCATACAGTATCAGTCCGTGTTGGGGGATTTTGTTGGGAAATTTTCGTTGTAGTAAAAGGAGCAGCCGTTGTTTGAAAAGAAAATAAAGACTATATATAAAGCAGACCAAAACGTTTTTTCTGCACTTATATCTTTCATATTTGTGCTCTCTTACAGCCAGTCAAAACCCAATAGCAGGGCTAGTCTGAGGTGGTGGCTGAGGCTTGGGGCTCCACTGCTGCTGGGACCTGCCCCTAGAACTGACCTGCTGCGGTTGGGAGGGGCAGGAGGATAGTACTTTCTCAGACTGTAGAAGGGCCTTCTCAGACCTGGTCTTGAGGACCTCTTGGAAGAGGATGGGGAAGCAGATACACCAGCTGAATTATCTCATGGTGATCCTTCAGCTATGTGACCACATCCATCACCTTGTCACTGAAAAGGTTATGCCCGGCGCAAGCTACATCAGCAAGCCTTTCCTGAACCTTAGGCACGGAGCCAAGCGAGATGTCTCGCAGAAATACCGGCAGCTGCAACTCGGCCTGCTGTTTCAAAGATGTCATAAGTAGCCCACACTTCATGCTTTCAGCACTCCAAGCCCTTCTGAACAATGGACATAAGGGCCTCCTGGGGCAGGCTGTCTGCAACCTCCTGGACCTGCTTCCACAGATTACAGTTATATTGGGTCATGTACAGAAGGTAGGAGGTGATACGGGCTACTAACATGGAGCCCTGAAACACCCTCCTATCCATAGCATCCCATGCCCTATGCTCCTTGCTAAGGGGAGCAGAGGAATGTTTTTTGACCTCTTTGTCTTCTTTAGCGCAGACTATCACCACCAACTGGTGGGGAAGTTGGTGCTTCTCAAACCCCATAGTCCGCTGCACCAAGGACACCCCATTGGCTTTCTGGTTCACCGGGGCAATGGCTCCTACTCCCGGCAAGTAGGTTGCCCTGAGGTACATCGAGTGGGAGAGCGCTTCTGCCCAAATCTGAGCGGCCTCCTTACACAGCAGGAAGGAGCCTGTGCCTCCCTGTTTGTTGATGTACCACATGGCCACCTGGTTGTCCGTCTGAATCAGGATGACGTGATTCGATAGGTAATCCTGAAAAGCTCTGAGAGCATATCGCATTGCTCGAAGCTCCAGGAAATTTATCTGGTGTTTGGATTCCTCTTGAGACCAAGATCCTTGTGTCTGTAGATCGTTTACATGAGCTCCCCAGCCGAGGTTGGAAGCGTCGGTGGTGAGAATGAGTTGAGGGTCTGGTAGATGAAAAGGTAGTCCCTGGAGGAGATTGTTCTGATCTTTCCACCAGGCGAGAGACAGACGGAGTGCGTCGGTGATGTGGACAATGGTTGAGAGAGATGGAGTCGCTTGAGTCCATTGTGACCGTAACGTCCAATGCATGACTCTCATGGCCAGACGGGTCATTGGAGTGAGATGGACTGAGGACGCCATGTGTCCGAGAAGGACAAGGAATTGCCGAGCAGTCGCTGTGTACTGAGACTGCAACTGGTGAGGGAGAGACACGAGGGTTTGAACTCATTGTTGAGGTAGGAAGGCTTTTGCTTGTAAAGTGTCCAAGTCTGCCCCAATGAAAGACAAGGTTTGAGATGGGACTAAACAGGATTTCTCGTAATTGACGAGAAATCCTAGAGAAATTAGAGTGTGTAGGGTCAAATTCAGGGATGATCGAGTTGCTTGCTGGGTTGGGGCCCTGATTAACCAGTCGTCTAAATAGGGGTAGACGTGAACACCTTCTTTCCGGAGGAAGGCTGCGACAAATACGAGACATTTGGTAAAGACTCGTGGAGCTGACGCTAGGCCGAATGGAAGCACCCGGTATTGGTAGTGCTTTGGGCCTACTAAAAACCGGAGGTACTTGCGATGAGCTGGAGCTATTGCAATGTGGGTGTATGCATCCTAGAGGTCTAGAGAGCAGAGCCAGTCTTCTCTTTGTAGAAGAGGTAGAAGGGAGCCCAAGGTTACCATTTTGAACTTTTCCCGCTGGAGGTACTTGTTGAGGGCACGTAGGGTCCAGAATTGGACGAAGGCCCCCGGATTTTTTGGGGATCAAAAAGTACCGGGAATAGAACCCTAGGCCTTGCTGCGAAGGAGGAACGGGTTCTATTGCTCTTAACTGGAGAAGAAGGGAGACCTCCTGGCTCCAGAAGGACAGAGTGGTCGGATACTCCCCACACTTGTAGCGGCGGGGAGTCCGATGGAACAGCAAGAAAATTCAGATGGTAACCCTGAGCAATGATTGCCAGCACCCATTGGTCGGTTGTGATGGCTTGCCACATTCCATGAAAGTGGCATAGTCTACCTCTCACTGGTATGCCTGGCAGAGGGATCAGGCTGCTGCTCTCGAAGTGAAAGTCAAAAGCCTGAAGCAGGCCCCAGTTGGGGAGCTGCTTGAGACTTTTGTTTGCGAGGCTGGGATTTATGATAGGTCCTTGTCACTTGGGTCCTTGTCGGTGGAGGATAGTACTTCCTTGGCCGGAAGAAAGACTTCTTAGGGTCCTTCTTGGAGGGCTGTCTAGACGGGAAGTCAGAAGGTATCGATGAGAGCTGTTTGAGGGTCTCATGATGATCATTTAACTCAGCCACTATTTGCTGAATCTGTTCACCGAATAAATTGTCACAAATACAAGGCAGGTCGGAGAGCCTGTCTTGTACTTCTGGGCGAAGGTCTGAAGACTTGAGCCAGGCCCAATGCCGTGCCGAAATGGCAGTCGCAGACACTCTAGTGGAGGTGTCGAAGATATCGTAAGCCATTCTTATTTCGTGTTTCCCTGCTTCAAAGCCCTTGTTGACAAGGGTTTGAAGATGTTCTAGGAATTGGTCAGGCAGGGTTTCAGAGAAGTCCTATATCTGTTTGAAAATGACCCTGTTGTATTGGGTCATATACAGCTGGTAAGCAGCAATTCTAGAGATGAGCATGGCCCCTTGGAACACTCGTCGACCAATATTGTCGAGGAATTTGTGTTCCTTGACAGGAGGGATAGAGGAGTGTGGCTTCGTTCTTTTTGTCTTCTTCTGAGCTGACTCTACCACAACTGAGTGGTGGTCAAGCTGACTGTATTAGATAAGTAGTGTCAGCCTTCTTGTGTACTGGGGCTACGGATCCAGGATTTTCCCAATTCTTTTTAAGGAGATCAAGAAGAACTTGATGAATGGGAATAGAGGTGATCACTTTAGGGGCATCCAGGAATTGGAGAAGCTCCATCATCTGCTGCCTATCATCTTGTTCCGTCTGAAGTTGAAAAGGGACCATCTCAGACATTTCCTTCACAAAATTAATGAATGAGAGGTCCTCTGGAGGAGAACGCTTTCTACTTTCAGTAGGAGAAGGAGGTGAAGGTAAATCATCGGAGTCTGTGGAGGTATCATCACCCCAAGAGACATAAGGATCAACAGTCTGACCTATAGGATGAGAGGGTGGTTGGATACCCGAAGGGCCCGGCTGAGGCTCCGAGAAAATCGAAGGAATCGCCAAGGGCACCGCGGATACCTTGGGGGGCATCGGTGCCGGCATCGAAGGTATCGATGGCGCCGATGTGCTTATCGCCCCCGATGAGTGAATCGGTGGCGAGGGACGGCATGGCATCGATGGCTGAGGCACTACCCCCGAAGGAGGAATGCGGAACGGTGTTTCTCCTCCCGATGAAGCAGTCATTGGGGAGGGCACCGGAGCCATCGGAGACCCGGGAAGCACCGGTGGAAGGGCAGTCATGAGTGCCTCCATCTGGGAAAGCAGCTGGTGCCAGCGCTGCTGGAATCGGGTCGGTGACCGGTTTCACTCTCGGTGCCGGTGGGACCTGGAGTCGTTGCATCGCTTTGTCGATGGCCTCCTGGACCAGCCGGTCCAGTTCTTCCCAGAGACCTGGGGCAATCAGCTCCGGCTCCGTGACAGAAGAGGGACCACCTTTACAGGCGGAATCGCGACTCCCAAACCCCGATCAGGTGAGGGTGGCCTCGATGTCCCGGTCACAGGAGTGGTCGGTGCCGCTCCTGGACGGGGCTTCAACAGTGGCAAGGTAGATGATTTCGCTCCCTTGAAGGTCCGAGACCTACGGTGCCGATGGCGATGCTTCTCCCTATGATCTCCTCGATCTTGAGGGGGAGGTACGGGAGTCTATGGCCGTGAAGACGTCGATGGCGGGCGGTCACCAGACGGTTGCCGATGGACTGACTTCGACGGTGCCGGTTCAGAGGACGTCGATGCGATGGACGGCGTCAGGGTGTGAGCACGTAAGAGGAGTCCCATCTTCTCCATTCTGGCTTTGCGACCCTTAGGTGTCATGAGGGCACACTTGGTGCAAGTTAGGACATCATGCTCACGGCCTAGACACAAAACACAGACTCTATGAGGGTCTGTGAAAGACATGGTGCGAGTACAGTCTGGGCACCGACGAAACCCTGACGCCATGGCCATGGAAAAATCGAGCCGCGGTACGGTCGATGGCCAGTAGGCCGCGAGGGCCAAACTCGACGGTAACCGGCAGAAAACTGTGAAAAAACTTACCGGAGTACCGCGGTCAAAGAAAGCTAGAGGGGGGGACTCCTGTGGGGCGAAGTATTTTTAATTAATTCCGTTAGGAAAAATTCCTGTCAGGAATCAGTTCAGAGCTCCTAAACCGCGAGGCTACTGCTGCACAGAAAAAAGAAGACTGAAGGGGAACCCCTGCTGGCTGCAGGGTTAGTGCCATGCTGGGCATGCCCAGGCTGCAGCCTGGGCATGCCCAGCATGGCATGCCCAGGCTGGGCATGCCATGCTGCCCTTCTGGAAACTTTGACAGAAGTTTTTCGTGATTGGGCTACATCCTGATGATGTCACCCATATGTGAGGACTACCATCCTGCTTGTCCTGTGAGAAAGGAATATTGTTAACTGGTCTATGATATACCCCTATGGCACTGAGATAGCAAATGTTGCTTACCTGATGTAACAGGTGTTCTCACAGGACAGCAGGATGTTAGTCCTCACAAATGGGTGACATCGAGGATGGAGCCCTGTACGGAAAACTTTTCTGTCAAAGTTTCAACAAGCTTTGACTGACACTGGCACACTGGGTGCACTGAGCATGCCCAGCCTGCAATTATCCCTGTGAGCCACAGGTGTCTCCCTCAGTCTCGTCTTATAGCTAAAAAGCACAAGCGAAACTAAAATAAAAGTATACAGACCCAACTCCGCGGGGTGGCGGGCGGGTTTCGTGAGGACTAACATCCTGCTGTCCTGTGAGAACACCTGTTACATCAGGTAAGCAACATTTGCTTTCTCACAGGACAAGCAGGATGGTAGTCCTCACAAATGGGTGAGTACCGAGCTGAGGATGCCCGGGAATGCACCAGATACACCGCAGATGCGCAAAGGCGTAACGACTGAGGTGGAAATGGGAACGGAGGGCATCCGCAACACCATAATGGGTTCGTGGAAGGATGTTGGGTAGTGAATTGAAAAAGGTAAGAGTAGTCGGACTGGCCAAACATGGAGCATGCCGGCTAGTCAATGTAAGCAATAATAGGCTGCAAAGGTATGGAGAGGACTCCAGGCTGCAGCCTGATAAAAAAGTACAAGCAGCAGTAACCAAAGGGAAGCTGTTAAGGCTAAGACGGACACAACAGTATGTGGATACCCACAGTGTTGTAGTGAAATGTCTGCTTGTTGGTAGGAAAGGAAATATAGACCACTTAATCAGAAGGATTAGGTCTGTGTGGCCACTGGAAGTAGCAGCTTGACCCTTGCATGAAGGAAAGAGTCAAGTGGAATTCACATGGAATGCAGTGCAATGTAGATAGAATGTAAGCGCAGCATTACTGTCCAGGAATGTGGAAAACCCAGTCTCTCCCTAGGGCGAGAGAGAGAGGTTAGGAAAAATTAATAGAGTATTTCCTGAGGAAAGGAGATACAACATCTACCTGAAAAGGATAGAAAGTTGAATGCGTAGAACTACTCAGTGGCAGAGGAACGGAGTCAGGTGAGTATGGAAAGAGTGCATAACTCACGGACCCTGCTGGCAGGAATGACATTAAGAGGGAAAGAAGTTCCCTTGCCAAACTGTGGAAGAGAGGAATGGAAAGGCTCAAACGTAGAATGTATGAGACTTATAAGGAGAATATATATGTTCATTCCGTGATTAGAGAAATAGAGGCGGCTTGATCAGTGGATAATCCATGGTAAGCCGACTCAGAGAGGATTACCGAAAACGGGAATCCAACTCCCAAAACGATACACCTCCTAAGAGAAAGGTGTATCTATGTGGAGGATGTCTGGAGAACAGAATCCGAGGGAGTAAGAAAAAATGGTGGAAAAGTAAAAGGGGTAATACCTCTTTTTTTTTTTTTTTTTTTAGCGTCAGGAGGTAAAGCCTGCCATATTAAACGGCAAGATTTATGTTTAGAAGGTTTTGTGACGCTACCAGAACCTAAGAACATCAGTAAGTCTATGATTTGGGACTGACTGGTGAGAGAATAAAAGGTTACTGATATGATGGATTGAGAAGTATGGGAAAGCATACTGATCTCAGTCAGGGAGTGGGGAAAAGAATACTGAACCCCATCCCAGTTCAACATTAGAAGAATGCTGGCTACGAGAGGCAGCAGAAGAGATATATTGAAGAGGCCTTTGATGGAAGAAAAGGCATCTAAGGGAATGCATAGGAAACATGTGCAGGGAGCAGAACCTGTGCATCGTATGGAATGATGCAGATGCCGAGGAAAGTTTAGTTAAACTCAGCGTTAAAAGATTTGCCCTGTACACATGTAATTGAGACCATTCGAGAGGATAGAACCTACGTGGAGAAGGTCTGATAGAGCGTTCATTAAATCTCTTAGATATGTGGCCCAAGGACGCATGAAGTGAACAAGGGCCAAGGGTAGAGCTGCGCAGCTGTCTAGCAGAGCAGCTAAGAGGTAATGCGTGCTTATGAGTTGGAAAGCACATTGTCCCTATGCTGTCTGTCTGTATGCACAAAGAATTGTTGCAAAAGCAGTATTGGAAGGCATAAGGGCATAACTCATGGGTGCAACGTCCAGGAAGTTTATGAGAAACTATGCTGGAGTGCAATAGATGCATAATGGGTTGACAGCTTTCAGGAGAAACTTTATAACCCTAAGGAATTGCGAGCATGAGTCGAAGGAGACCAGGTCCTAGTTCGAACTGGGATAAGAATCAGGGACGAAAGCAATGAAACCACTTAGGTCCATTGAGTATAGAATGTCACTGAATATAACCCATAGCAGTTTTGAATTATGAGAAAAATGCATAGTGGGAAGAAACCCCATAGCCCAACCATGAAAAGTTGAAAGGCTGAGGTTATGGAAAATATGCGCAGGGACATATAACAATGTATCAGAATGTCTGTGCGCATGCTGGACAAGAGGGTCTTAAGACTGTGGTGTCCAGAAGTGTTACAGAAGGGATTTATGGCAGTGACAGTAATCCCAGTTAGTAAATGTATAGTGAGTCCTGAAAAAAGTGAGAGCTCCTTGCATGTACTGAAAGTGGTTAGCAGTAGTCTATGCAAGGAAAGTGAATGATGTTACACTCCGCAGAGAAAACAGCATTCACCAACAGTGATGCAAGAGACAGTTCACTTACCGAAGCTGGTGCCAGCGGCAGAGCTTGGGGTTGTAATGTTGACTCACCATAAAGCACATAGAAACATTAAAATAATGTACTTACTGCAGTATGGAGTGATGGTAACCAAAGATACCATTGTACCTGTGACGTCTAAAGAAAGTTGGATTTTCTTAGGTCCAGGATGTGCGGAGAGTAACTATTTTCTGTTAAAAGAAAGAATAGTGCAATTAAAACTCCCCAACCCCCCTCCCTTCTCCCCTCTGCACTTCGTAGCGCCTGGGGGAGTGTACCGGGACTTTGGTACAAGGTGGGGTGGCCGCTCTGATATCTGACCAGATGGGAGACCAGGAGGTGTCCCAATGGAGGATATCATGTAGGCTCCTGCAGGTGTGTGAGCGGTAAGTGGTACCCGCATTTCTGTATGCTGTACAAGGAGACACTGAGACCTGTGGCCAGGCCTCAAGGTGGACTTGTACATGGGGCAATGGTTGCTGAATCTCATGTTTAGCAGATCAGCCAATGCAGCTGGACCTTGGTTGGGAGGGAACCAAGAGTCAGAGCATTGGTCGGCACAGGGACTTGTTACTGACAAGAGAAGAAGCCCTGCTGCAATCCCAAGAAGATAGAGGGGTTCTCCTGATATTGTGGCTAACATAGCGATATGTGACACTAATACAGTTCTAAAAGGCACATGACCCAGAACTTTTCGAACCACGGTCCGAATGGGAGAACACAACTCTATGGGAATGCCGCCGAAGCGGGTACTTACCATCCGACGTGGATCGCCGCAAGACGAGCCGGTGAAGATTGTTGACTCCGACGGTCTCCGGAGTCCTCGAGGGTAAGGCCGGGGACGTAAACGTCCATCTCGCTCTGAAACCCGGTATGGTGGCACAGGTACAGAGGAGACAGGCCAGGCGTGAGTGGCGTTTAGACTGCTAAGTGTAACAGATGGCCATAGTCCCACACCACTTGACGGTGGGGCACGCCAGGAACAGAGGAGCCCTAACGGAACTCATGTTCCCTTCCCTCGTCACAGCGGCTCGATGTGTCGTGACGCCAATGCAGAAGCTGTCGGACCTGGATCCGGAAGTTCTGGATCACCAAGGACTGCCAAAACTGTAGGAACAGTGCTGATGGCAGTGGTGATGTCGCTCTGCCCGAGCGTTGTCCAGCCTGGAGAAGGATGGCACCGATGTGCTGGATGGCGTCAGCGGCGGACGATCACGATGTCGGCGATGATGGGTGCCACGGTGCTCGGCCCGGTCTTTCCCCAGCGCCGAGATGGAAGCCCTCGTCGTCCTGGAAGGCGATCGATGACGAACTGTCAGCACGCCTGCTCTGCTCCTGACACAATGGAGTGTCTTAAGCTAATACGGGGCTTAAAAAAGAACCCAAAGCGTGGAGCAATGTGAGGAGGCGAGGGTATTATGTGGCGGTGCTATGTCGGTATTGACGATATTGAAGGCAACCTAAGGGGCTTCGAGGATATCATCAAAATGGGTATGAAAAATCGTCGATGACTGGCCAGGAGAATGATGACAGTGACGGGCACTGACAGCAGTGGCATAGGTATCTTTGAAACTATGTGGAATCGAATAATCGAAAAACATTGCCGTTATTGAAAAAGATACCGGCATCGACTGAGTCGAAGTCGAATCAATAGGGCGTCAAGGACACCGAAGGAAAACGGAGGTGTCGAGGGCATCGATGCATGGAGGCGGGCATTTATGCCGTTTGTGGCATGGCCACGGGCATCAACTATAGGGCCACAGACGTTGACGGTATCGATTTGGACAGACTCAGATTTCCAAGTGTACATGGCATCGGTGCCCCAGACACGTGTGTCGGTGGCATCGATATGGACACGTATGGAATCGATGGCATGGATCTCCCAGTCGATGAATTCCATCCCGGCATCAACGCCAGTCCTGGAATCGGCATGGGCATCGATGCCAGCCATAAGGCTGGCATTGGCATCAACGCCCATCCACGGAATCGAGCCGGCATGGATACCCACCGATGGGACCCACCTGGGCATCGAATTTCACCGATGGGAGCAGCCTGGCATCGACTGCCCTCGATGGATGCATTCTAACATAGATGCCCATGGATGAAACACCTGGGCATCGGTGTCCATCGATGCAAAAGGACCTGGCACCGATGCCATCGACGGACGGCCATCCGGCACCAATGCCATCGACGGACAAGCCATCCGGCACCGATGTCCATCGATGGGGACCATCCGGCACCGATGTCCACCGATGGGGACCATCCGGCATCGATGCCCACCGACGAATCGATGTGGCACCAATGCCCACCGATGGAAAAGGGCTGGACATCGGTGGGGGAGGATGGGGCATCGATGGCATCCCCAAAAGGGGGGGTGGCATCGATGAAGTGACCCTGGGATCGTTAAAAAGTGTCTCGGGCAGCGGTGGCGGCGACCCGAGTATGCATGGCAGTGACTAACAGCGTGTGCGTCAATGGCATGCATCCGGGTAGGGACGGCACCGAGGAAGCCCAAGGAAAAAAACAGTGCGTAGGAGGAAAAAGCCTGGTAGCACTGAAAAGCAAAAAACATGGATAAAGGCATCAGGGCACCGTGGGGGGAGGGGCGCTGATGACATATAAAAGCCCAGGGCGGTTTAGGAGGGTCCCGGTGTAGCGATAGGGTATCGACTGCGTGAGGGTACCAGGGAACGAAGGACTTGAAGCTACAGAGGTCCTAAAGTTAAGGAAAAAATCCCTACCCCACTAGCATAAGCAAGCAGAGTGTCACAGAGATACTTGCAAGCTGTTTAAAGCTAACTGAAAAATGGGGGAAGGGAAGGCTTCAGTCAGTTAACAGCCTTAATATAGTGACAGGAACCGACCGAAAAATAAGAATTAGTACTCACCGAGCGTCGTAAAATCGTACGCGGAGGGAGACCTGTGCAGGGAAAAGTGTTTTTTTGAAGTGAAAAGTTAAGTGTTTCCATGAGGTAATTAGTTAAAAAATCCTCACAGAGCTCCAACCGCTATGCTGACTGCAGAGCGGAAAAAAGAAGACTGAGGGAGACACCTGTGGCTCACAGGGATAATTGCAGGCTGGGCATGCTCAGTGCACCCAGTGTGCCAGTGTCAGTCAAAGCTTGTTGAAACTTTGACAGAAAAGTTTTCCGTACAGGGCTCCATCCTCGATGTCACCCATTTGTGAGGACTACCATCCTGCTTGTCCTGTGAGAAGAACTCTAATGGATGACGTTGCTAGACCAGCTGTATATAGTGTATGAAGATAATCAATGAGCAATTCAGGTGAGCAGTCCAATGGTGGTACACCTTTGGACGTACACCAGGTAGAGTAAAGTTTCCATTTATAGCTATAATTTTTCCTCGGTGAGAGTTTCCTGGATTCTATAACAAGATGAATTGTGCCGAAGTGGAAGCTCCCTGTTCTGTTAAAAGGAGCCTCTCAATCTCCATGCTGTCAAGTAGAGAGATGAGTGCAGTGGATGTAGGAGCATCCCTTGATCTTGGCAGAGAAGATCTTGTCGATTCGGTAACTGAATTGGATCCATGATGGATAGTCGGAGAATGAAACTATACCATGGTTGCCTCGGCCAGGCCGGGGTAATGAGTATCAGTTGAGCTTTGTCTGCTATGCACTTTTGAATTGTCCTTGTTATGAGTGGTATGGGAGGAAAGGCATATAGGAGGCCTGTCGTCCACGGAATGAGGAAGGCATCTTGTGCGAACTTGAATTGGCTTGGTCTTATCGAGCAGAATTTGGGAACTTGAGCATTGATCTTTGTTGCAAAGAAATCTATTGAAGGTGTCCCCCACTGCATGAATATGTCTTGGGCTATTTCTGTATTGAGTGCCCATTCGTGAGGATGAAAGATGCGGCTTAGTTGTCCGCTCTTGGGTTTGCAACTCCTGGTAGGTAAGTGGCCTGGAGTTGTATGCAATTTTGGTGAGCATGTTCGAAGATTGTCAAGGTCTCCTTGCAAAGGGACAATGAACTGGACCCTTCTTGTTTGTTGATGTAAAACATCGCAACTTGGTTGTCCATGTAGATCATGACCCTGCGTCCTTTCAGGTGGTCTTGGAACACTCGTAATGCATTGCGAATCGCTCTGTGTTCCAATAAATTTATTTGCAGGTTCTGTTCCGAGATTGTCCATAACCCTTGTGTTTCGTAAATCTCGAGGTGTGCACCCCAGCCCTTGCGAGACGCATCTGTGGTTAAGACTGCGTTGTGTGGAGGGGAACTGAACAATGCTCCCTTGGATAGGGTGGAATCTAGGAGCCACCATGTTATGTCATTTCTCATTTCGGCGGTCAATGATAACTTCTGTGTCAATGGTTGCGAGTGCTATTTCCATTGACGTTTCAAGCCCCATTGCAGGCGTCTCATGTGTAGCCTGGTGTTGGGAACCATGAAATTTGCCGCTGCCATGTGGCCGAGGACTACTAAAACCTGTCTCGCTGAAGGCCTCTGAGTATGGTTCAAGGTATGTAACAGAAGACGGAATTGTGATAATTCTGTCGCTTGGTAGGTATGCCTTGTTGCACGTAGTGTCCAGGCATGCTCCTATGAACTGTAACTGTTGTGTTGGTTGTAGGTGTGATTTCTGAAAATTGATCACCAATCCTAATTCTTGCAAGCATTGTATCACTCGATGGAGGTGCTCCTGTAAGATGTTTGGAGTTGGGACGATTATGAGCCAATCGCCAGATATGGGAAAATGGTTATACCTTGAGTCTGAGATGAACCACCACCACTACCATGCATTTGGTGAACACCCTGGGTGCAGCTGATAGTCCAAAGGGGAGAACTTTGTACTGGTAGTGTTGATGCCTGTAGCGAAAGCATAGGTAACGCCACGAGGATGGATGGATTGGAATGTGTGTGTAAGCATCCTTCAGGTCGATGGAACACATCCAATCGTTGGTTTGAATCAGAGGAGGATTGATTTCAACGATACCATTTTGAATTTCTCTTTGGTGAGAAATTTGTTCAATTCCCTTAGGTCTAGGATGGGGCGAAGGCCACCTGACTTATTGGGTATGAAGTATGGGGAATAAAATCCTACTGATTGGGTCCCTGGATAAATTTGTTGAATTGCTTGTTGTTTGCGATGCAAAGCAATTTCCTCCCCCAGTTGTGGTTGGAAGATGTGAATCTTGAAAGTAGAAAGTTGAGGTAATATGGGTTTTGTGACAAATTGGAGTTGGTAGCCGTGACATACTATCTCCAAAACCCATTGATCGGATGTTATTCTCTCCCAGGCTGTCAGGCAGGAATGAATCCTGCCGGGTGGTGCTTGATGTTGTGGTGGTGGCTGGGTAACTAAAAAGATGAAGTCGCTTTCACTGCAGTAGCCGGTTGTTGTGCCTGCTGTCTCTGATTGCGTGGTTTACCTCTATGTTGGTTTGAGGTATTCTGTTGTGGAGCAGGACGCTGGTACACAGGGTAAGTCTGTGTACGAAAGGACTGGTAAGATCTGTAGGGTCTCCTGGCATAGGATTGCCTACGAGTAGATCCAATATAACGACGTGAGGTCGAATAGTTAGGATGTGATGTTAATGATTGTACTGCTAGAGCTTCTTCCTTCAGTTTACCCACTGTGTCCTGAAATCGTTCTCCCGAACAGATTATCTCCTGTACATGGGAGGTTCGTTAGTTTCTCATGCAAATCTTCACGTATGGAACTTGATCATAACCATGCTAGTCTGCGGGCTGCAATGGCTGTTGCTGATGCCCTAGACGATGTTTCATATGCTTCGTAGATTGACCTCAAAAGGTGACGAGAACTCTCTTCCATGTCATGAAGAGGCGGAGGTATCTGATCCGCAGTCGAGGAGAGCATACCTTTTATAGCTTGTATGCACTCATATAGGTATTGTACCATGTAGAATTGATGGTGCATAATCCGGGCATTCAACATTGAGTTATGGTATATTTTCCTGCCAAACTCATCCAAATATTTGTAGTCTTTGCCTGGTGGGTATGAGGAATGTGACTTTGTTTTCTTAAATCTTTGCATCGCTGACTCTACTACAATTGAAGCATGAAGTAATTGTGGTACAGAGTACGGTGATGTTTTCCTCATTCGGAATTTTATGTCTGTTTTCCTGGAAACTGCTGCGATTGTGTAAGGTGTTTCCCAGGATTTCTGTAAGACTAAATGCAGGAGCTTTTGTGGTGGAAGAGATGTTGGTTCCCCTGGAGTCTCAAATATTTTTAGGAGAACAAGGGTTTCTGACCTAGGGTCTGTCTCTTTTTGGACCTCTAGATGCAGTATTGTACTCAATTTTTCTAGAAATTTTGGGTATGTAAGGTCTTCCAGAGGGGAATACGGCTCCTGAAGTTGTTCCTGCGGATCAGATGGGAATCCAGTAGATGATGATGGGGATGTATACAGTGAAGGAGAATCAAATTATGTATTCTGTTTATAACTTGGTGAAGCTGGTCGGTTTGCTATGGGAGATGTCGGAGGCTCCACCGACTGTTCTCTATTAGTCTGCGTCTTATGTTCCGGAGAACTGTCAGCAGCAATATTAGTCATTTTGAATAATGACTGAAGAGATTCATAAAAACCTGCCAAGGATTAGGACAATTGATAGAATGCCTCTTTTGTACGAGGGGGCATTATTGTACGATCATCTGGCTCTTGTGACTCACATGCTTTAGGGTGCATTGGTGTGTTCTGAGGTAAAGTACTGTATACTTTATGGTCCTTCTGTTTTGTGTCGCATATGATGTCCCTCGAATCCTCTGAAGCTATAGAAGCGGTAGAGGAAGGAACTTGTATTACCTCTCTGTGAGAGAAGGTATTTGAAGTTGGTATATAACATGATTTAGAAGTCGAAGGGCTTACTTCCCATGTTGCACTCCTCTTTGACGACTTTTTGTGGTGGGAGTGTCGTGAGTGCTTATGATAATAGTGTGACGACGAGTCTGTATGAGTTCTCCGTGGAGACGGTGATCGTTTTCTACGTTTTATTGTAAACTCTGTCGAATCATCTCTCGATGAAGGGGAAGTACCCGAACGAGGTGAGGGTATTGAAGAAGAGGCTGAAGAAGACCTGTGTGAGGGTCCACGTCTTTGTTTCAACTCATTTTGTAATATATGAGATTGGTGCTCATGTATCTTATGCGCGGTTTTGGATTTATGCACGGATCTAGACTTGTGCGCATATCTTTCCGTTTCCATACGTGCAATAGTGATCGGCGCTGATGTCTCCGGCGCTGTGCGCATAGAGATAGTTGGCGCCGGGCACACAGGTGTTGTCGGCGCCGTGCGCGTTGAATTTCCTTTGGTTGTGCGCACGGACTGCTTTAGCCCCTTGCACGCCGATGTCTTCGGCGTCGTATGCGCAGGGTCCTTCGGTGTCGTGCGCACAAGTGTCTTCGGGGCCCCGCGCATAGAAATGTTGTGCGCCGATACTTCTTCAGGCGCCGAAGTGTTATGCGCAGACACTTTTGTATGCGCATAAAGCGCCTTAGGCGCAGAGGTTTTGGGCGCCACTGTGTCCTGTGCCGGTGATTCTGGCCTCTTTGGATTTTTGAAAATCCGATGGCCTTGGGTGGCTTGCCACCTCCTTACCTCCAAATTTGGAGGACTGAGTATCCCACGATGATGCCCTCTTTTTTGAGGGAGCTGATAAAATCGCAGAGCCAGGCGACGAATGAGCCTCCGATGGCTCTGGTGAGGCAAAATGTTCTTGCAGCCTGTAGGCCCTTTGCTTCAGTGCTCTGGGTGACATCCTTGAGCAAAATTCACAATCTTCCCGATTGTGATTTGGTCCTAGGCATCGGTAACATCGGTCATGGCCATCCGTGACAGACATTACCTTGCCGCAATTACAGGGTTTAAACACCGATTTTGACATGTTCTTATAATAACGCTGAGGAGAAGAACATCTCCACGTGCGATCCCGCGCACGGAAAGAACAGACTGAGGAGATTCTGTTACTTTCCTGTGCGGGAACACACACGCAGCCGCAGAGAGCAAAGCTCTGATCTCTGCTTTGACAAGCTCCGCCTCCGGGGCGTGATTGACAGATCCCATGACAGCATGGCTAATTCAGCCCTGCTATCAATGGGAAAACAAAAAGCTCCAATAATCATTGAGTTGGAAGGGTGGGGTAATGCTCAGGTTTAATTTCCAGTCAGCACAAGAAACTCAGTAGTGATAATCAGAGCAACTCCAGACTGCCAAATGATCCGTTTGTACAAACAATAACCTTAATACAGATTGCTTACATAGCAGAAGGTAGGGAACATTAAGCAACCATGTATCTTTTCAGAAGCATCAAAATATATTGTGTTAACATCAAACCTCCAGAGTTTTAACAGTTTAAAAAAGTGAAGCTAGTTGGTTAATTTCACACTCACTACCACAATGTATAATGATATTCATCTCAAATTTCCCATAAGATCTCCTTTCCCCATGATTGGTAAGCAGTATTCATATAAGGTATGTACAGTGGGTATAGAAAGTCTATACCCCCCTTCCAAATTGTTCACCTTTAGGTGCCTTATAGCCTAGAAGCAAAATGCATTAAACCAGTGTTTGTTCCTTGTACCCACGTTTTCTACCCAATTACTGCCAAAAGAAAACTATTTCCAGAATTTCTCAGAAAATGAAGTAGAAATAAAAATGAATAGCTTGATTGAAAAAGATGTCTACACCTCCACCCTTGTAACTCTAGCAATCCTGAATACTTATAGCTCTGGTGTAACTAATTGCCTTCAAAAACATACACCAAGGGAATTGGCCCCACTTGCATTAAATTGTGCTAATTCACATAACAGGATAAATTCAGCAATTCCCATTGATTCTCTCTGCTGGGTAATGTGTTTCAGATCCAATCATGAACACCAAGGAGCTGTCAAAAAAGCTCTGGGACAAAGTTGTGCGAAGGCACAGATTTGAAGATGGATATAAAAATTGCAAAATCCTTGAACATTCCACGGAGCACAGTTAAGATGATTATTATTAAGTGAAAGGTATATGACATCAAGACCCAACCGAGATCAGGCCGTTCCACCAAATTAAGCAAGGAGAATGGTCAGGGAGGCAACCAAGAAGCTAACAGCAACTCTGAAAGAGCTACAGACTTCCACGGCCAAGAATGGTCAAAGTGTGCATGGGACAATATCCCAAGCACTCCACAAATTTGACTTGTATAGTAGGGAGGAAAGAAGGAAGCCACCACTCAAGAAAGTCCACATTTAATCCTATTTGAAGTATGCAAAGGAACACTTCGGGGATAATGTAGCCATGTGACAGAAAGTTTTGTGGTCTGAAAACTAAATAGAACATTTTGGCCTGAATACAGAGCATTCAGTTTAGGGCAAACCTAACACAGCACATCACCCAGAGAATCCCCATCCCTACTGTGAAAGAGGTAGCATCATCTTATGGGGATGTTTCTCAGCAGTAGGGACTGGGACTTGTCAGCATAGAAGGGATAATGAATGGAGAAAAGTACAGAAAAGTCCATGAGGAAAATCTGATGCACTCTGTGAGAAAGCTAAAAACAGGACAGAAATTCAGATTTCAGCATGAAATCACCCAGTGGTGTAGCCAAAATTGATTTTTTGGGTGGGCACAAGTTTAACATGGGTGGGCTGTAGGCATGCAGGTCTGAGACCTACTAGTTGTATTGTTATTGATAAATAATGCCATAAACTGACCCCTACAATGGCTTTCTAAGTAGTTTGCAACAGCCATTATTCATCATATATGAAACCTTAAAATATTTTACCTCAATTATTTCAAGCACTTAGCAGCATTAAACATTCCTTATTACTCTGATTTTATATTTATTGTAGTTTATAAATGCACACATTTATCATGTAAAAAGCAAAGAAAACAATCAGATCCAATCAATCATGTAATAAAACAAAAAACAAGGTATTCTTTCATGAATCCTTTTTGCAGAAAGCCAGAAATTATCATAACTTCAATAAAATATAATTAATCATCAGAACAGGTGCAGAGCAGAACTAGGACAATTCATTTCAACATGAAAAAAAAAATCAAATTCTGGTGTCACCTCAGCAAAAAATATCCCTCCACTGTTATTTTGTGAAGTAACACAAACTCCTGCAAAGAGAGACATCTAGAACCTTGCCATACCATACAGTCACAGTACCGACTCTCAGGATTCAAATAACAGCAACCTTATGAAAAAGCAGCAATGCAAATACTACACCAGGCCCTAGAACATTAATACATCATCTACTGGAATAACACAACAAGCTGGACTACTACAGAGAAATATGCAAGCAGAAATACTGCACTTCAGTCATACACACACACGGAAAACAAAGATTGACCTTTACCTAATCTACTTTATAAATGGGCTCTGACCGACAGCCCGCAAATGCGCAGTAGAGAGCAGCTCTACCGCGCATGCGTGGGCGGGAGAGCATGTCAGTCAAAGCGGAGCTAAGATATTGCTGGGAGGAGCAGCTGCGGCAGAGCGGCGGTGATGATATCGGGTGGGCTGAGCTACAATAGGTGGGAGGAGCGGCAGCGATATCAGGAGGAAACGCAGTGAGGGAAGAGGAGAGAGAATGAGGGGGGAGGTGAGAGTGAGGGAAGGGAAGGGGGTGGGAGGGAGAATGAGGGGGGAGGTGAGAGTAAGGGAAGGGAGTTTGAGTGGGGGCAGGGGAGGGAAGGGGGGGTGAGTGACCAAGGGGGAGGAGGATGAATGACTGAGGTGAATGAGCGAGGGAGGGGAAGGAGGAGTGAGGGAAAAGAAGTGTAGATGTGTGCAGTGTCCGAAAACGGATCGAAAAAAAAATTTAAATGTAGCCCGTTGTTACGGGCTTAACGGCTTGTATAGAAATAAGAGACTACAAATTAGAAACAGAAACATCCAGACAAAACCAAAATAGAAAGCCTGAGAAACGAAACTCTGAATAATGGAATACTGAACAAAGAGCAAAATAAAAAATATAAGAACTGCACATTCCCAAAGATGGCATATTCAAACAGCTAAAATCTCAATTTTTTTTTACCTTGTTTGTCCCTTTTATTTTTCTAATCGGTTAGTCCTGGACTCTTTTCCCCATTTTTTCTTTGTCTATCATTTCCTAATTCCTTTTCAGTATCTCTCTTCTCTTGTCTTCTTCCTTTCCTCCCTCACACTCAGATGCTTTCTCTCACAGATACCCTCATACACACAAGCTCTCACCTCTCATATGTTCTCCCCTCCACCCATGTTCACATTCTCTATATACACACACAAGCCCTCACTTTACATGCTCTATCAAACACACACAAGCGCTCTTACTCTCACCCCCCCCCCCCCCCCCCGACTCCCATTCTTATGCACACACAGACCCACACCCAGGCTCCCATTCTTATAGAAATGACAAAAAAACAGGGACCAGTTAGTGTCTAATTAATGTCCATGAAATAGCTAACTTTAAAAATTACATAGATTATGTTGGAAGAACGTGCTGTTAAAAAACAAACTTTATTAAATTACTAATTTTGGTGAAATATTTTTGAAGTGGATTATGATTTTATAACTTTTTATGACAGAGACAAAAGACCTCAGAACTGGCAAATCAGGTTTTGACCATAGATTTTATAACCAGTGAGTTCAATCATGGGTCTCTATTGTGTCTCTCTTTTTTTGATTATATCTAAAATAGTTCAACTCTTAAGAAAGTGTAACTTTATGATCCCCAAACAAGTGATTTAAAGCTTGATCGAATTGCAACAACCTAAATCAATGTTGTAAACTGTTCTCAAACAATGTGTGTGGATTATCTCAAGTGCAAGAATTTTATTGTTGACTGCTTTGGCGGCTAATTTTTGCGGCTAAATACCACACTGTCAATGCTTTGGCGGCTGATTTATACCGCAGGTTACCACATTGTCGATGATCGTTTTAACAACAATAATTTATGTAAGTAGGAAGCCCAAAAATGAAATTTCTTTCTCTCAGGGACAAGATTATAATGATAACTCTTTGTCCCAAACGAAAATCAAGCACTTATCTTAGCACTTAATCATTATGAAGCCCGTATGTCAAAAGCTAAAGACAGCCTAAATCGGCGGGGGCATACAGCACAGACTTGTTTAAGGCAAAAGAAAACCGCAACAAGTTAGAAAAAAACTGAAAGGAGCAGCTACAAAAGTAAAAAATGTCCAAGAGGCATGGTCATTATTTAAAAAATACCATTCTTGAAGCACAGTCTAGATGTATTCCACACAATAAGAAAAGTGGAAAGAAGGCAAAACAATTACCGGCATGGTTAAAAGGGGAGGTGAAAGAAGCTATTTTAGCCAAAAGATCTTCATTCAAAAATTGGAAGAAGGATCCAACAGAAGAAAATAGGATAAAGCATAAACGTTGGGAAGCTAAATGTAAGACATTGATAAGACAGGCTAAGAGAGAATTTGAAAAGAAGTTGGCTGTAGAGGCAAAAACTCACAGTAAAAACTTTTTAAAATATATCCGAAGCAGAAAGCCTGTGAGGGAGTCAGTTGAACCGTTAGATGATCGAGGGGTTAAAGAGGCACTTAGAGAAGATAAGGCCATCGCAGAAAGATTAAATGATTTCTTTGCTTCGGTGTTTACTGAAGAGGATGTTGGGGAGGTACCCGTAATGGAGAAGGTTTTCATGGGTAATGATTCAGATGGACTGAATCAAATCACGGTGAACCTAGAAGATGTGGTAGGCCTGATTGACAAACTGAAGAGTAGTAAATCACCCGGACCGGATGGTATACACCCCAGAGTTCTGAAGGAACTAAAAAATGAAATTTCAGACCTATTAGTAAAAATTTGTAACTTTTCATTAAAATCATCCATTGTACCTGAAGACTGGAGGATAGCAAATGTAACCCCAATATTTAAAAAGGGCTCCAGGGGCGATCCGGGAAACTACAGACCGGTTAGCCTGACTTCAGTGCCAGGAATAATAGTGGAAAGTGTTCTAAACATCAAAATCACAGAACAAATAGAAAGACATGGTTTAATGGAACAAGTCAGCATGGCTTTACCCAGAGCAAGTCTTGCCTCACAAATCTGCTTCACTTTTTTGAAGGAGTTAATAAACATGTGGATAAAGGTGAACCGGTAGATATAGTATACTTGGATTTTCAGAAGGCGTTTGACAAAGTTCCTCATGAGAGGCTTCTAGGAAAAGTAAAAAGTCATGGGATAGGTGGCGAAGTCCTTTCATGGATTGCAAACTGGCTAAAAGACAGGAAACAGAGAGTAGGATTAAATGGGCAATTTTCTCAGTGGAAGGGAGTGGACAGTGGAGTGCCTCAGGGATCTGTATTGGGACCCTTACTTTTCAATATATTTATAAATGATCTGGAAAGAAATACGATGAGATAATCAAATTTGCAGATGACACAAAATTGTTCAGAGTAGTTAAATCACAAGCAGATTGTGATAAATTGCAGGAAGACCTTGTGAGACTGGAAAATTGGGCATCCAAATGGCAGATGAAATTTAATGTGGATAAGTGCAAGGTGATGCATATAGGGAAAAATAACCCATGCTTTAATTACAAATGTTGGGTTCCATATTAGGTGCTACAACCCAAGAAAAAGATCTAGGTGTCATAGTGGATAACACATTGAAATTGTTGGTTCAGTGTGCTGCGGCAGTCAAAAAAGCAAACAGAATAAGTGCAGAAAAAGCTTTTTGGTCTGATTTATATATAGCCTTTATTTTCTTTTCAAACAACGGCTGCTCCTTTTAGTACAACGAAAATTTCCCAACAAAATCCCCCAACACGGACTGTGTTTCGCCAGTCCAGCTGGTTAAGATACATTGATGACATCTTTCTGGTGTGGTCTGGCACCGATATCCAGTTTTTCACTTTTTTTGACTGGCTGAATTCATGTAATCCCAATTTACAGTTTAACTTTGTCATTCATCCTAATCAGATAGCTGTTTTAGATATACTCATCACACGTAATGATACAGAATTTCACACATCCACTTACCGCAAGGAGACAGACCGCAACACACTTTTGTCTTATGACAGTTTCCATCCTCGTCAACTCAAGAATATCATCCCCACAGGGCAATTCTTAAGATTACGTAGGCTGTGCTCTACAAAGGCAGATTATGTTAATAAAGCTAAACAGATGATAATCCGGTTCCAAGAAAGGGGGTACCCGGTAAGAGTGTTGAAGAAAGCGTATAAACCTGCCTTATAAGTTAATAGGGACTTATTGTTTTTACCTTCACCACGAGACATGAGTTCGACTGTTAATTGTATTTTACCGTTCTCCACTGTGAGTAACACTATTTCCCGGATCATCCGTAAACATTGGGTAGCACTGTCCCTTGAAACACATTTGCAGAGTAGACAGATTTACTTTTCGTAGAGGCAGGAATATATGTGACAGATTGGTTCACTCTGTTTTTTCCACCGCTGATATAGAGTGCCACACAGGCACTCATAGACCTTGCGGGCACGGCTCGGTATGCGAACACACATGTACAATCACAGAGTTTAGTCATCCAGTTTCCAACAAATGTTATAGATTGAAAGTTGACACTGATTGTGAATCTTCAGGGGTGGTTTATGTGATTTATTGTCCGTGTATGAAGCTGTATGTGGGTAAAACATCTCGCAAGTTCAAAACACGGATTATAGATCACAAATCTAACATAAAAATATTAAAGAAAAAGCTCCTCTAGTATCCCATTAGACACAATTGTCCCATACAGTATCAGTCCGTGTTGGGGGATTTTGTTGGGAAATTTTCGTTGTAGTAAAAGGAGCAGCCGTTGTTTGAAAAGAAAATAAAGACTATATATAAAGCAGACCAAAACGTTTTTTCTGCACTTATATCTTTCATATTTGTGCTCTCTTACAGCCAGTCAAAACCCAATAGCAGGGCTAGTCTGAGGTGGTGGCTGAGGCTTGGGGCTCCACTGCTGCTGGGACCTGCCCCTAGAACTGACCTGCTGCGGTTGGGAGGGGCAGGAGGATAGTACTTTCTCAGACTGTAGAAGGGCCTTCTCAGACCTGGTCTTGAGGACCTCTTGGAAGAGGATGGGGAAGCAGATACACCAGCTGAATTATCTCATGGTGATCCTTCAGCTATGTGACCACATCCATCACCTTGTCACTGAAAAGGTTATGCCCGGCGCAAGCTACATCAGCAAGCCTTTCCTGAACCTTAGGCACGGAGCCAAGCGAGATGTCTCGCAGAAATACCGGCAGCTGCAACTCGGCCTGCTGTTTCAAAGATGTCATAAGTAGCCCACACTTCATGCTTTCAGCACTCCAAGCCCTTCTGAACAATGGACATAAGGGCCTCCTGGGGCAGGCTGTCTGCAACCTCCTGGACCTGCTTCCACAGATTACAGTTATATTGGGTCATGTACAGAAGGTAGGAGGTGATACGGGCTACTAACATGGAGCCCTGAAACACCCTCCTATCCATAGCATCCCATGCCCTATGCTCCTTGCTAAGGGGAGCAGAGGAATGTTTTTTGACCTCTTTGTCTTCTTTAGCGCAGACTATCACCACCAACTGGTGGGGAAGTTGGTGCTTCTCAAACCCCATAGTCCGCTGCACCAAGGACACCCCATTGGCTTTCTGGTTCACCGGGGCAATGGCTCCTATAGCTTGAAAAGCAGCTCACAAAAGATCTCATGAATGAGGACCAACACTACCTCTTTCAGGGCATTCACGAACTGGAGGCTCTTCAACATTTTATGGTGGGCATCTTCTTCTGTCATCAATTGGAAGGGTATGGCCTCCGCCACAGTGCAAATGAAGCCCGTGAAGGGTGGGTACTCTGGCAGAGATAGACGCCGCTCCTCCAAGGGGGACGGATCCAAAGGAAGACCACCGATGAACCAGAGGTATCGTCTCCCCAAGGATCATAAGAGCCCTCAGGATTATCAAGACCACCTGGGGAGGAAGGCTGGGGAGCACTAGGCACATCCCAGGGCTAAGGCACATGGGGAACTATGGTCAACAGGGGGCCCCCCGAGGGTCCAGGCACAGGCCCCAGCAGTGCAGGCCGGGGCACGAAAGTCCCCCTAGTGCAGAGAGTACAGATGGTCCTTCATCCCTGGAGGAGTCTCCGATGGGGATTGGGTTGGATGCCCTATGCTTCAGTGCCTGACAGATTACAGAGAGATCACAGGGCGCCGGCACCAACTGGGTCGGGAGAAAACCGAGGAGGGCATTGAGCTGAACCAAGAATGGTTCCAACCCGAATACTACTGACGCCGGCATCGGTGCAGGCACCAGCATAGGTGAGATCCTGGTAATATCACGGGCATCGGTGAAGGCACCGGAATCGAGGAAGGCACTGGTGCTGGTGGTGGGGGCTCCGGCTCCCTGTTGTGCAAAGCATTTTCCACCGCCAGGTCTACCTGACGTTCAAGCTCCGCCTTGAAAGTCTCTGATGAAAGGGCAGGCAGAGAGGGGAGGGGTGAGGCCAGCTTCTCCTCGGGATGTTGAGGAGGATCTATGCCCAATACTGGAATTGGTATGGACGGCCTTGGGCCACCGGACGTGATCTGGGCGAGGCCTCCTCTTGCTGTGGCCACTTCGCTAACAAGGCAGCATGCGCTGAGGCCACCCAAGTCCTGTATCGTGCAAAGACGGAGATCGATGGCAGTGCTTTTGAGATCTCCACAGTGCTCGGCCTGGTCTTTCCCTGGTGCCGAGAGGATGAAGATGACGATTCAGAAATCTGGGACTTAGAAGAAATCAACAGTGGTCAATCTCTGGTGCCCCCTTCACCCAAAGGCCTTGGGAGAGGAGACACCGAAGGGACAAGCGGTTCCCCCTGATCCTTGGGTGTTGATAGCATCGATGCTGGAGTGGAAAGATCAGACTTCCCGGATCCGAAAACCTCCATCTTGTCCAGCCAGGCACATCGGCCCTTTGGGGTCATCTGAGCACACAATTCGCTGCCACAAACATTGTGTAATGCCCCCAAGTACAGGATGCACACATCAAGTGGATCCATTAAGGACAAGAAGACTGGCAAAAAAGAGGAGTAGAAAAAGGAAAAAAATTCACCAACCGATGAAAAATTAACAGGGAACAAGAGAGAGACCCAGCATAGGAAGAAATGTGAGAAAACACACACTCTGTAGAGCAGGGGTGGGCAATTCCGGTCCTCAAGGGCTGCAAACCAGTCGGGTTTTCAGGATATCCCTAATGAATATGCATGAGAGAGACCTGCATACACACTGCCTCAAGTTGTATGCAAATCTATTTCATGCATATTCATTAGGGGTATCCTGAAAACCCGACTGGTTTGCAGCCCTCGAGGACCAGACTTGCCCACCCCTGCTGTAGAGCGTTTCCTGCAAAAAAAAAAAAGAACATGAGCTCCAGAACCGTGAGATGGTACCTCTGCGGAAAAGAAGAGACTGAAGAGAGACCCCGCGTGGATGAATGGATAGTGGCATGCTGGGCATGCTCAGTGTGCCAGTCACAGTTTCTAGAAATTTTGACAGAAGTTTTCCTTGCCGGGCTCCATCTGATGATGTCACCCACATGTGAAGATTATCATCCTGCTTGTCCTAGAAGGTAATATACACTGTTGATGCCATGAGGCCCAACAACCTCAACACATCCAATGCAGATGCCTGCTGACTTGCTTGAATTCTCTCCACTGTGGATGTCAATGTGATAATTTTCTGCTGTGAGAAGGCGGTTCTTGCCAGAATTGTGTCCAGCAGTGCTTCAATAAACTCTAATTAAGATGACAAGCTCAAGTGGGACTTGTGGTATTGATGACAAGCCTTAGAAACTCCAATTTCCAGCTGGAACTTCATATTGATTATGTGGCCCTTGCATGAGATGTGCTCGACTAACCAATCATCCAGATACTGCAAAGTATAAGCACAAGCACCCTGCTGCTGATGGGACCAAGGAAGCAGAACAACATGTCTCCCAGCTGATAGAAGTGTTGCCTTGGCACCCCGCTCAATAATCTCTTAGCTGAGGAGTGTGGTTTTGAAGTGAGTGGAGAATTGCTGAAACACTGCTGGGCCACCACTTCCTTGTTCTTATCTCTGAAAAGATTTTCTCCATTGCATGGTATGTCAGAGAGTCTTTTCTGGACATCTAGTTGGTGGTCTAAGACCTACAGCCAGGAGAGTCTGCAGGTGTCAATCCCCACTGCAGAAACTCTGGAGGGTGTCTTGAAAACAAAGATCAACCTATGTGTTTTCTACACTCCACAACCTTATCCACAAGTGCTTGGAAATTGTGATGCTGCTTTGGAATAAGCTACTCTGCTGCTTCTCTGACCTGCTTCAGAATGTCCCATATATAATGGCCCATGAAGAGCTGACAGGACGTTATGTAGAGACACTTTTTTCATAAGAATGTCTAAGGTATGAGATTTATTCCCCAGGCGCAATGAAGATGGGTCCTATACCTCTTGACCTTCATAAGAGCAGATTCAACCACCACCACTGTTTGGTATGGCAGCTGCTGCTTCCTAAATCCTGGAGCCTTCTGGATGCGATACAGTATTATCATTTTCGCCTTTTTGTTCACGGAAGCCAAAGAGAGATGGTTATCCTACATCTCATCTGTACTTCCTGAAAAATCTCATTAATTTGTACTACCACAATCTTAAGAGGCTTCATGAATAATGATGTCCAACATCTTGTTTCTAGATTCCTCCTCCATTGGTAAAGGAAATAGAATGATCTCAGCTATTCTCTAGATCAGTGGTTCTCAACCTTTTATCTGGCTGGGACACACCTAACAGATGGCTCTCATATACGTGACACACCGAACATGTGACCGTCACGGGGCTAAATGTAAACATATACTCTGTACCCAAAGGAACCAGCTCGACCCCCAACAATGGGTCAGAGCAGAACTAGGGCATTAACCATACAACTCACCATATAAAAAAGATATTCTGGTTCTAATGACATCTCAGTAAAAAGCAAAACAAACTCCCTTTATGCCATGTACAATAGCCTTCTTTATGAAAAGACAGTAATTTACCACTAATGCATATCCTATTGAGAAAACACAACAAATAAGACTGATACAAATGCCTACATGCTAGTAAAATAGCTCACCTTGGTCACACACCCAGAACTGACCTTCACCAAGTACAGAAAGACCACAAATTATAAATATGTAGACAGAAACTGGAAAGGCAAACTAAAAAAGCCACTGTGCATACAGTGCAAACCTGGAGAAATGGAAAGAGAAATATAGCACTTAACATAGTCGCAGGATCTGCAATAAAGCACACAAACTAATTCGCACAAAATTTCACCTGTATTATGGAACACACTCAAACAGTAACAACCCTATCTATGAAAAGGCAAATATTAACACTAATACACTTCCTATTAGGAAAACAGAATAAGCCAAGCTGCTATAGATCCACACACAAATAACTGTAAAGCTATACTAATAAATGTTACAAAACAGCTGATGAACAGAATAACAACCAACAATTAAAAACTTATAAAAATTATTAAAAATTGTCCAAATATCAATAAAATATTTCAAAACAGCAGACATCACATAATACCCAATAATTAAAATGGCAGTCAATCAAGAAAAGACCTTAAGACACCTTTACTTAGCCTCTCCAGCAACTCTCCTACTCCTTTCCCTTGCAGGCCAAAAGCACACACCAGAAGCAGCAGCAGCTGCTGAAGCTCTGCCCTCACGATCCTTTTCTTAGGGCCCACAACCAGTCTCGGTCTCTCACACACACACACATCCCAGTCATCTTCCTGACCAGTTTCTCTCTCAATCACATACATGCTGTCTCTTATATACAAGCTCTCAATCACATACAAATGCTCTCGTACCCATTCACACCCCCATACACAAGCTCTCACCCAGGCTCCCATTCACACCCCCACACACAAGCTCTCACACCCAGGCTCCCATTCACACCCCCACACACAAGCTCTCACACCCAGGCTCCCATTCACACCCCCACACACAAGCTCTCACACCCAGGCTCCCTTTCTCACATGCATATACCGGGCCTCACTGCCAAACTTCTTCCCTCGCTGAGATGGGCTCCAGATACGCTGTGGCTTTACTCCAATGGGCCTTCTTTTTCGCTGCCATGAGGACGGGCTCCTGTGGCGGCCTAGTTTCCTCTTTGCCGCCACGGGGATGAACTCCCGAGGCGGCTTTGCTTGGTCGGGCTTCCTCTTCGCCGCCATGGGGATGAGCTCCCGAGGTGGCCTTGCTTGGTCGGGCTTCCTCTTCCCCGCCACGGGGATGAGCTCCCGTGATGGCCTTGCTTGGTCGGGGACGGGCTTCCTCTTCACCGCCACGGGGATGGGCTCCCGTGACGGCTTTGCTTTGTCGGGGGTCAGGCTTCGACACTGCTATTCCTCCCCGCCCATCTCAAACCACCCCACCCCTAGGCTATGTGATGCCCCTTCTTCCTGCCTTACCGGCCAATCAGAGGCTTCCTCCCTTCTTCCTACTCCCACTGGCAGGTAGAAGGGAGGAGGCTTCCAATTGGCCTGTGTGAGGGCTGGAAGAATGGAGGAGGCTTCCCACTGGGCAGTGGGGGCAGGAGAAAGGGAGACGGGAAGAACAACCAGGGCAGAGGGACACCGAGAGCCGTTACACACCTGCTGGTGCTTGGTGACACACTGGTTGAAAATAGCTGCTCTAGATAAAACTAGAAAAGGAGAAATCCTCAGACAGACACTTTCTCCTTTCCTGTGAATGTGATAGGTTGGAGGGGACACCTGAAAGTTTCTCCTGATCAGAGAAATCTCTAGATCCATAGATGTAATCCCAGGTATATTCTCAGACAGGGGCTGGGACATGGATCTGGATTTCACTCAGGTAGCAGACAACGCCTCAGAGAGGCATGCTTGTATGTTGGATCATAGAGCCCAATGAAATTGAGTCTCGGGGAAGTTATCTCTCTCCAACAAAAGGCTAGAAATTACCATCAGTGTGGCTGGTATCAATGTCAATTCTCCTCCAGGAGAACTGATATTGGTGCCAATCCTCTGAGCAGCTCAAAGGACTCCAGTATTGGCTGAATATCTATCTGCAGAGTTATTGTTGTCTATTTAATATTTACGTTCTTATGTTCAGAAACGCTGCTTAATGTAACGCCTTAACCGCGACAGTTTTGTTCTATGGAAACCGACCTGATTTATTGTTTTTTTTAGAGTTGGTTAGCGGTTTGCCGCACCAGTGAAAATTCATTGCCCCTTTTTAGCAATGAAAATCATATGTTTTCTACCATTAAAGTAGTATAATGTGGTAGTTCTTCATGACACACTGCAACAGGAATTGAACATTTTAATTGAAATTTCTAAAACAGAGAGACAAATAGAAACCCGTGATTGAAAATACTGGTTTTCAAATAAACTTGGTTAACTAACCTGTTTTACCAGTGCTGAGGTTTCTGTCTCTAAAAAAACAATAAATAAAATTACAAAAAATAAAAAACGTTTTAAGGTGAATCCATAAATAAAGTTGGTTTTTATTATAACTATTCCAGACATGATTTGTGGCATTGTTCACAGTTAGTTAATTTGTGAAGATCCGAATTGGAAACTAGCTGGCCCCTATTTTGTTGTCGTTTATATATTGGGGAAATGGCTCACTCTTGGCAGAGCGCCTTTAGTTACTCCAATGAATATGTGACCAATTTACTTAAGAACACCACATTATTTCCAACCACTACATTGAAAACCACATCCGGTTTATGGACAGAGTTACTGAATCTATCTAAACGTATCACCAGAAGCGAATTACACGGAGCCACACTAATAGAATATTGCAAGCAGGAGAGAATCCCAAGAGGCTTACGAATTCAGAAAGAACCCAAATTATTCACTGACGATAACACATTTTTAGAGCGTTGGAATTCAATCTTAAACAAATGCTCCTTAGATCTGATGATCTTAATTAGAGAGTCATCTCAAAATACTTGCAATTCCCTTCGGCAACAACTAGATGAAAAATTAGTAACAGCAAAAGCTGAAATGGAAGCGGAACCCTTTGATGTGAATCTGTCAGAATTACAAAAAAATATTGACAAATTCAAAAAAGATTTGCAAGAATATAAGCTTTCTAAACTTATCAGAGATGAACAAGATTACAAACAAGGAAGCATTTACAATTGGATGCAGCCTAAAGATAAGAAAAAGAAAGTGGCTTTCAATACTTCATCCAGCAGCTCATCGGAAGAAGAGGATATGGGGAGTTCTGCTGAAAACATTAATTTTTTAGGAAACAGCAACAAAAACACAAAAAAAGGAAAATTGGGATGGAAGGATCAGAAAAATCCTACCATGAATGTTTGGACGAGATCCAGGGGAACAGCCAGAGGGAAGAGGAAGTGATAATTAATTTATCCGATAACTCACTTACTCAAGATGAAACTAAAATCCTCAGTCTGGGTCTTTCATTCGTGCCTACAGAAAGACACAACCCTTTTCAGTTTAGAATAGATCTGCAACGTTTCATTAGGAAATTAATATTAAAGAACTATTTTCAAACAGATTTCAGTATAAAAGACGCAAGTATCATTAGTAATCCGTCAGTGTGGGTTCCATCATGCCCCATCAATCCTCTGATAGACTCTTTTCATAAACTAGTTCTTAAAGAAATTAAAATATTGGAAGATAAAAATGAAAAATACGTAGACAATTTGGATCATCATTCTCGCTCCATTCTTAAAAAGTTGTCTAACAATTCTACTCATATCATAAAACCGGCTGACAAAGGCGGTTCGATCGTCATTATGAATAAGGAAGACTATATTAAGGAGATCTACCGACAGATTGAAGATCCTACTGCTTACCGCAAGTTACCCAAGAATCCAACTGAAGAATTACAAAAGATGATCAAGAAACATACAGATCATGCTAAAGAAGTGGGGTTTCTAACAATGAAAGAATATAATTTCTTAAATCCGAAACATCCAAAAGTTCCTACAATATATGTCCTTCCAAAAGTACATAAAACATTGGAAAACCCTCCTGGACGACCGATCATTTCCTCAAATGACTCATTATTGGAGCCTTTGTCCAGATTTGTTGACTGTTTTCTTAAGGATTTAGTTCCCTTAATTCAATCATATATTAAAGATACCAGCCATTTTCTTAAAATTCTTGAAGAAGTCAAGGAAGAGATTGCTGATAAATGGCTGGTCACTTTGGACATTAAATCGCTTTATACTTCAATACCACAAGATGATGCCTTAAGAATTATTAAAATCTATCTGGACAAAAGGAATCGGCCATACAGGATTCCCAGTGAGTTTCTCGTAACGCTTGCCACCATTGCGCTAACCAAAAATTTCTTTATGTTTCAACAGAAATATTATGAACAAATCTCAGGAACCGCGATGGGAGCCACAATGGCTCCCTCGCTGGCCAATCTTTTCATGGCTGAATTTGAACAAGATTGGATACAACATTCACCATTTTTCACAAAAATCCATTTATATAAAAGATATATCGATGACATCTTTATCTTGTGGAGTGGAAATGAAATAGAATTAAAATCTTTTTTCAAATGGTTAAATACCTGTGATGATAAAATCCAGTTCACTCTAACTTACCATTACAATAAAATCTCTTTTTTGGATGTTCAGTTAGAAAAGACTCAAAGTGGCTCTCTGGTGACAAGTGTTTACAGGAAAAGCACTGACAGAAACACGATGTTACACTATCAAAGTGCACATCCCGTACCTTTAAAAACCAGTTTACCGTTCTCACAGTTCTTGAGGTACAGGCGGAATTGTTCAGAAACAGCTGTTTACAAGACTCAAGCAACACAATTATGTAAAGATTTGAAGACAAGAGGGTATCCAAAAAAAAGTATTACTACTGGATTTAAAAGAGCTTTGTTTTACGACAGAGAAGCCCTATTAACTCCAATTGCTAAAGAGGAAGATATCAATATGATAACATGTGTAACTAAATATTCACCGATGTCCAAGA
Organism: Rhinatrema bivittatum; assembly: GCF_901001135.1. Lineage (NCBI taxonomy): Eukaryota > Metazoa > Chordata > Amphibia > Gymnophiona > Rhinatrematidae > Rhinatrema > Rhinatrema bivittatum. The sequence goes on from NC_042615.1 coordinate 125,270,972, forward strand.
AAATTATTCAAAATATGCGAAAGCATTGGCACCTTATTCAATTAATTCCTGGATTAGAAAATCTTGAATTCAGAGCAGCTTTCTCAAGAGGGAGAAACCTAAAAGAAATTCTGTGTCCCTCGACATTGAAAGATAAACCTGTCAGTTCTATGACGTTGGAAGGCACTGTTTTGAAAGGCCATTTTAAATGTGGACATTGCAAAATTTGCAGCCAGACTTTGGAATTGAAGGAATATAAATGTGCCTTGACCGGGTATATTTATAAGTTACATCATTTTACAACTTGTCAGACAAATTTTATCATTTACATAATTTTGTGTCCATGTAAGAAGGTATATGTTGGACAAACAAGTAGAAATTTAAATACCCGTATAAGTGAGCACAAAAGCTGTTTGAGAAACAAAAGAACAGCACCACCAATAGTGGAGCACTGTTTACTGGAAAATCATGGCATTCAGGATCTTCGTTGGTTTGCAATCGATCATATTACTGCGGATGCAAGAGGAGGAAATAGAGAAAAAATGCTATATACAAGAGAACAAGAATGGATCTTTAAGTTAGGTTCAGAGGAACCAATGGGATTAAACAGCAAAATAGAATGGAATACTCTGATTAGATAATAATGGATCTTCCCTTTAAATCATGACGTCAGAACGTATTACACGCTGAAGCTGTCAAGCTGCTATAGAATTGAAAACGTAGTTACGTTAAACACGTACAGCACGTTGAAAACGTTGAATTTCATTGGTCACATTTTAAAACTTGAGAGTACTATAAATTTTGTATAGCCGCGCTAACCGGCAGTAAGAAGCCCGCAAGCGTTTGTTCACAGACAGTTCCGTGAGTATGATATCTTGTAAAGACAGCTTAAAAATGTGCTGATAAAACATTGATTCAACATTTTGTATTTCACAGAACTCGCCCTGAGGAAGCGTTAAGCGAAACGTTAACGTTGGCGGGGACTTTTGGCACAGACTCGCTTCAGGCATAAAAAGAAAACGGCCACGAGTCTAAAAGATAAGTGCAACTATTTTCAGGACAAAGAATTCAAGAAATAATCTTGTCCCTTTGATAAAATAAGCAATGATGGGCTTCAAACTAACAAATTGTTTCTGGACAAAATTCCTATAAGCAGTGTGCGGGTCAGCGGCTTAAAAAATTCTCTGCTGCTGAGAAATCCTATAAGAAGTTGGTTAGCGGTTTGCCGCACCAGTGAAAATTCATTGCCCCTTTTTAGCAATGAAAATCATATGTTTTCTACCATTAAAGTAGTATAATGTGGTAGTTCTTCATGACACACTGCAACAGGAATTGAAAATTTTAATTGAAATTTCTAAAATAGAGAGACAAATAGAAACCCGTGATTGAAAATACTGGTTTTCAAATAAACTTGGTTAACTAACCGGTTTTACCAGTGCTGAGGTTTCTGTCTCTAAAAAAACAATAAATAAAATTACAAAAAATAAAAAACGTTTTAAGGTGAATCCATAAATAAAGTTGGTTTTTATTATAACTATTCCAGACGTGATTTGTGGCATTGTTCACAGTTAGTTAATTTGTGAAGATCCGAATTGGAAACTAGCTGGCCCCTATTTTGTTGTCGCTTGAATCAAAGCATATCAGCACTCCTAGATGCTGGAACCCTTCACCTTATTTGGGTGAGAGGATACAGTCAACGATTTACCCTCCTGATCTTTCTTGGTGCTCAATGTCAAAGGGTTTGACACTTTCTTGATACTAATGCACCTCCAGCAGTCGATGTCAATTTTTGTTGGGCCAAACAAAGATCTCAAAGTCTATTCCATGAAGTGGAGCCAGGATCAACATTCCTTAGGGACCATAGTCGCACGATGGGGACACCTCCTGGATGTTATGACTGGTCCCCATCATCATCATCGTTTATTTATTACACGCTCTTCCAGCAAATGAGCTCAAAGTGAGTTATAACAATGGGGCCATGAAGGCCAACTTAACAACTTACAACATAAAACCAAAACATGGAGGGAACAGAAGGCAAAAAACATTAGATAACCCCCCCCCAAAAAAACCCCCAAGCACCACAAACTGGAATGGAGAGCTGGTGAACTACATATGCATGGGCCAAAAGACTCAAAGAACAATTAGGTTTTCAGTTTTTTTCCTGAATACCAGGAAGTCTGGTGTAAGCCTGAGGTCCAGAGGAAAAGGACAGAGCCAGTGAATGTTTTCTTCCTTGTGCTAGCAAGCTACATTCCTTCGGGGTGGGTACTACCAAGCAGGTGTTGGGAAGTGTGCAAAAAGGGTGAGCCAGCGAAGATATAGAGTCGACAGCATAGGTAGGAGGAGGGCCTGGCAGAGGACGTACCTATCATGGGGTTCTATGACAGACACAGCCCTCACACAGGGAGTGCACCTCTTGCTAGTCACCTTCTCTGTTCAGGGATTGAGCAAAACAAAGCACAGTGAAATCAAATGATTAAATAACAAAACCGCAACCCCTGCCGCCTCTTTGTGAGTGACATCGCGGAAGGGATAGAAGGTAAGGTTTGTCTTTTTGCGGATGATACTAAGATCTGCAACAGAGTGGACACGCCGGAAGGAGTGGAGAAAATGAGACGGGATTTAAGGAAGCTGGAAGACTGGTCGACGATATTGCAGATAAGATTCAATGCCAAGAAGTGCAGAGTCATGCATATAGGGTGTGGAAATCTGAAGGAAATGTATTTAGTGGGGGGTGAAGGGCTGATGTGCACGGAGCAGGAGAGAGACCTTGGGGTGATAGTGTCTAACGATCTGAAGTCGGCGAAACAATGTGACAAGGTGATAGCTAAAGCCAGAAGAATGCTGGGCTGCATAGAGAGAGGAATATAGAGTAAGAAAAGGGAAGTGATTATCTCCTTTACTTGTCCTTGGTGAGGCCTCACCTGGAGTACTGTACTCAGTTCTGGAGACTGTATCTCCAAAGGGACAGAGACAGGATGGAGGCGGTCCAGAGAAGGGCGACCAAAAAGGTGGATGGTCTTCAGCGAACGACTTATGAGGAGAGATTGAAGAACCTAAACATGTATACCCTGGAGGAAAGGAGGAACAGGGGTGATATGATACAGACTTTCAGATACTTGAAAGGTTTTAATGATCCAAAGTCAACGACAAACCTTTTCCATCAGAAACAAAATCAGCAGAACCAGGGGTCACGATTTAAAACTCCAGGGAGGAAGACTCAGAACCAATGTCAGGAAGTATTTCTTCACGGAGAGAGTGGTAGACGCCTGAATGCCCTTCCGGAGGAAGTGGTGAACATCAAAACTGTGAAGGATTTCAAAGGGGTGTGGGATAAACATTGTGGATCCATAAAATCTAGAGGATGTGAATGAGGAGAAGAGGCATGGGGGTGGCTTGTGGGAATGACGGCTACTACCTGGTGATTAATACCCTTATTCAATAAACACACACACAGTTAATGCGACTCCAACATTGCTCTGTGCTTCAACGGCAAGAGAAAATGTGGAAAAAAAGATTTGCATTCACAAATAAGCAGGGGAGTAGTTAGCTTGATGCGGCGGTTACTACCCCAAACCAATTAAGCCTGATACTTCACTTGGAATGCATATATAGCGCAGCTCATTGCTTCAACGGCAGGGGGGAATGAAGAAAAGAGGATTTATTATTCAGACAACAACCAACAAGGACTGAATTGCACAGGCTGTAAACAAATAAGAGTGGGAGTAGCTTGCTTATTGCGGCGGTTACTACCCCTAACCAATTACGTTAGATACTTTACTTTGATGCGGCTCCAGCACTGCTCTCTGCATCAATGGCAGGGGGGAAGGAAATTGGAACCAAAAAGTTACCAATAAGGGCCAAAAGTAACAGATAAGTATGAGAAAAATAAGTAGGAAAGCTTGCGGGGCAGACTAGATAGGCCATTTGGTCTTCTTCTGCTGTCATTTCTATGTTCTAAATAATGCATTCAGTTCTAGTACATAGCGAAGCCACAGAAAAACATACCTAGATGACTAAAGGGAAAAGATATTGATCGCAGGGCCTCACAATGAACAAAACCTACAGTCAATCCGAAGGATCCTCACACAGCAGGAGAAATACCATGACATGTAACTCTGTGGAAAAGATGAGCCTGATGGAGCCCCCACATAGATGAGTGGCAGTATGGCATGATACACATGCCCAGCAGGGAATGTTCATCATTTCTAGAAATGTTGAAGTAAAAATTCCATACCAGGCTGCATCTGAAAATGCCATACATGTATGAAGACTGCTATCTTCCTTGTCCTTTAAGAAACTTATATGCTTTTGTCAATAAAATACTTTCGGCCCTGAAAGTTAGAGTATGGTGTGTTGATGAATAGAAAAAAAATCCTTATTTAAATACATGCACGGCTGATGCAGTGAAAATAAAACAATGTAAAAAATGTTCAAAGTTGTATAGACTTTTTATAGCCATTGTACACTAGGGACACTTCAGCCTTCCCAACTTTATGGTGGAAACCAATTAGACCATCAAACCATGCAGAAACTTCCAAGACTGAAGGTACACAAGAGTGAAGGAAACAATCTCAAAATTTTGAAGTAGGTGTGACATGGCTTTGCCTGTCACTAACCGTGTTCCCTCTATCTTAGAGATAAGATAGAGAGGTTTTGCATTTTTGAAGTCCTCCACTTGATCTATCCTCACCTCTTTGTGGGATGTGTCTGGGTGATATAAATGTCCTCTGAAGCATGTGATATGGGTCATTGCCTCTCCCCAATAGAAGTGGTCAGGTGGTGTTCTTTACTGCTGATAAAGGAGCCTGACCAAGAGTGGAGTATAGGAGAATAGAATATTTGTCAAAAATATTTTTGTACTTTTTTGAGATGAACCAATTCCTGAAGGAAGGGAAAGCCCTGGTGTTTGGAAAGACTGGGTTCTCTCTCTTTTGCCTTTTCCACTAGGCAAAAGCAGGGGTTGAAGAGAGTGAAGACTTTTGGAGAGTCTTAAAATGTTGAGAGCGCCTTTTGGATTTATCTGTTTTTGAAGGCTATATTTTTGGATAAGTAATTTTGCCCCCTTTTTTTCCAGCCCTTGTTTATGCTGCAATTACAAAGAGACTATCCTACCCTCCAAGGGAAAGGGATCATGGACGTGGATGTTGATGCAAGGGTAAGATAAACATATAGGAAGAGTGTCATGAACAAGGAGCCAATGGTTTTTTCTAACTTCGATTTTTCTGATGCTGTTTCTCATTTTTTCTAAACTGGCTTGGATTCTGATTTTCAAATTCAAGAAAACTTTTATATTGAAAATTAGAAGACTGATTTTTTCCCATTAGACGCTAGAATTTTGAGTGGAGCATATAGGTTATTTTATTCTCTTTTCAACTCCTGAGGAACTCTCCTGTCCAGTAACTGGAAGCCATGGATTGAGATTCAGTGAGGACAACTGCATTCATGACCACACCAAGGGCCCAGGAGTTAAGCCTCTCCCTTACTGGATGGACCCGGTATTGTAGCATCCTGGTTTCAGCCAGCAAGTCAACTAGGGATCCCGCTACATAGGCAAAAGATCAGACATTTTTTGAAATAACGAAAAAAAGTCAGCATTTTTAGCTTAAGAAATTATACATTAGCAAAATAAGATGCTGTATACTTTGACTAATACATAAATATAAAGCTTAACGTGACCCCCCCCCCCCCCACTAACCTGCAGAATGCTACCAAGTTGCTTATGGAAGAACTTTACAAATTCCTTGCTTTCATCATTTTGCTGTGTAAGGGTTAGGACCATGCGCCTTATTGAAGTCAGAAGTTGAGTAGAGCATACTGCCTCCATGTGTTCCTATTGAACAGAAAACATTGTTAGCAATTAGCACAGTTTTTTCTTACATAAGTAAATATGTTTATACTTGTTTTACTGTTTCCCGCTTCATACTTTGAAGAATGTGGATTTTAAATCTTTTAAAATAAGAAGTGTGAACTTTGATAATAGAAGGATAACTTAAAATAAGGAGAATACACCTTACCTGATAATTTAACTTCTGAGTTCTCCTACAGCAGTCGAAAACTCAAGGTCAGGTTAGCATTCTTCCCACCCCGCAGATGAAGAAAAACAATCACATTTTTTCAGAATTGATTACTCTTTTTCAGACACTGCTGCTTTGGTTGCTCCAAATGGATATACATTTCAATAGCAGAATATCAAATTTTAAATTTGCATAGTGCCTTATATCAAAGCACTTCATTGACTCAGGTCTATGCAAATCCACAAATTCAGAATCCATGAGTACAAGAACCCCTAGATTTAAAACCCTAATAATTAGACCATAACACTTTCCCCTGGAGATGAAACAATGAATGTGAAGCAGACAGCTTAGGCCCCAAACTAAACAAAACTTACTCCTCAAAGGCAAGTTTATGGATTGATAAAAAAAAACCAACAAAAAAAAACAAACCCACAAAACATCAGAGAAGGTAAACAAACAGGTAAGATATTTATTATCTTGTTCCATGCCAGTTCAAACATGTTAAATTCAGTACTAAAAATAATCATTACAACCACAGTTTACTAACAAATACTATCAGAGTAGCATCATCAATATAAGTTGCATGAGGAAGAAATTGCCTTTAAAATTAAGATCCAAGAATATAAGAAATGCCATAATGGGACAGACCAAAGGCTCATCAAGCTCAGCATTCTGTCTCAGGCAGTGGCAACTCCAGGTCACAAGTACCCAGTAGGATCCCAAAGAGTAGGTACAATCCTTCTTGCCCGTAACCAGGATAAGCAGTGTTTTTCAAAAGCCTCCTGACTAATAGTGGTTTATGTACTTTTCCTCCAGGAACTTGTCTAGACCCTTTTTAAAACCAGCTATGCTAACTGCTTTCATATATCCACTGACAACAAATTTCAGAATTAATTGTGTACTGAGCGATAAATACTTCCTCCAATTTTTTTGTTTTAAAAGTGCTACCTTTTAGCTCATTAGAATGTCCCTATTTACCTGTTCCAATCCTTTCAAAATTTTATAAGACCTCTATCATATTTCCTTTCAGCCTTCTCTTCTCGGTACACTTTCTAGTTCTGCTATATCTTTTTTGAGATGGGGTGACCAGAACTGAACACACAACTCATGGAGTAGTCAAACCATGGATTGATAGAGCAGAACATCTTCAATTTTATTTTCCATTCCTTTCCTAACAATACTTAATGTTGAGATTACTTACCTGATAATCTCCTTTTCCTTAGTGTATGCAGATGGACTCAAAACAAGTGGGTATAGTGTGCTCGTGCTAGCAGTTGGAGACGGATCTGATGTCAGCACAGGTACATATACCCCAACAGGAAGTGTAGCAAATCAGTAATCTTCCTTGCAAAAGCTTTTATGGATATATGTGTGACTGACCGATCGATTAAATGAACAGGATTACCCTGACCAATTGATGGTAGCTGGAGACCGCCAGTGTACTCAGCCAGAAGGCGTCGACACCCGGCAGGGTGGATGCCCTATATAAAAAAACATGGCTTACCGTGAGTCGGCGAATCCCCATGTATACCGGCAGCCGGGCGGGATGCTGAGTCCATCTGCATACACTAAGGAAAAGGAGATTATCAGGTAAGTAATCTCAACATTTCCTAGCGTGTAGCAGATGGACTCAAAACAAGTGGGATGTACAAAAGCTACTCCCGGACTGGGCGGGAGGCTGCCCGAGGACCGTTTAAGGATTGCCCTCGCAAATGCTGTGTCCTCCCTGGCCTAGACGTCCAGACGGTAGAATCTGGAGAAGGTATGGAGGGAGGACCACGTCGCCGCTTTATATATCTCTGCAGGCGACAGCATCCTAGTTTCTGCACAAGAGGCTGCTTGCGCTCTGGTAGAGTGAGCCTTGACCTGTAGAGGCGGTGGTTTTCCCGCCTCTATGTAGGCTGCCTTGATAACTTCTTTAATCCAGCGGGCGATGGTCGGCCGTGAGGCCGCTTCCCCTTGCTTCTTCCCGCTGTGCAGGACGAACAGGTGGTCCGTCTTTCGTACTGCTTCTGACATTTCCAGGTATCTGGACAGTAGTCTGCCGATGTCGAGATGGCGTAGTATTTGACCTTCCTCCGATTTCTTCAAACCTTCCGTGGTAGGCAAGGATATGGTTTGGTTGAGGTGAAATTGTGAGACCACTTTGGGTAAAAAAAAAAGAAGGAACTGTGCGAAGATGGATAGCCTCTGGAGTGATTCTGAGAAATGGATCACGACAGGACAGTGCTTGTAGCTCTGAGATGCGGCGTGCTGAACACACGGCCAGCAAGAACACCATCTTCAAGGTTAACAAACGGAGAGACAGGCCTCGAAGGGGCCTGAAGGCGGATCCCGCTAGAAATTCCAACACTAGGTTGAGGTTCCACAAGGGCACTGGCCACTTCAGTGGCGGGTGAATGTGTTTGACTCCTTTCAGGAAACGTGAAACGTCTGGGTGTTTGGCAATGGAGTTGCCGTCACTCCTGGGACCGTAGCAAGACAGCGCTGCTACCTGAACCTTGATGGAGCTGAGGGACAGACCCTTCTGAAGTCCATCTTGTAGGAAGTCCAAAATGAGAGGGATCTTAGCGGTATGTGAATTGGTGCTGTGAGAGTCGCACCAGGCTTCAAAAACTCTCCAGATCCTTATATATGTTAGTGCTGTGGAGAACTTGCGTGCTCGGAGGAGTGTATCTATTACCGGCTCCGAGTATCCTCTTTTCTTCAGTCTAGCCCTCTCAATGGCCAGACCATAAGAGAGAATTGAGCTGGATCCTCGTGGAGGATGGGACCTTACTGCAGCAGGTCCCTGTGCGGAGGAAGGCGTAGAGGAGTCCCTGCCAGTAGTCTTCTCATGTCTGTGTACCAGGGTCTTCTTGGCCAGTCCGGGGCCACTAGAAGAACTAGGCCTCTGTGTCACTGAATCCTGTGTACAATGGCGCCCAGCAGGGGCCACGGAGGAAAGGCGTATAGCAGGATCCCCTGCGGCCACGGTTGTACCATGGCATCGATCCCCTGGGCTCGAGGATCCCGCCTGCGGCTGAAATATCTGGGAACTTGAGCGTTGGACCTGTCCGCTAATAGGTCCATGGCCGGCGTCCCCCATTGATCCACAATTATCTGAAAAACTGTGGGTGACAGCTGCCACTCCCCCGGGTTTAGGCTTTCTCTGCTGAGGAAGTCTGCCGTCGTGTTGTCCTTCTCGGCAATGTGTACGGCGGAGATGTCCTGAAGATTTGCTTCTGCCCAAATCATTAGGGGAGTTATTTCCAGGGACACTTGTTGGCTTCTGGTTCCGCCCTGTCGATTGATGTATGCCACCGTGGTGGCGTTGTCTGACATCACTCTGACTGCTCTGTCGCGAAGTCTGTGGGCAAATCGCAGGCACGCTAGCCTGACTGCCCGTGCCTCTAGTCGGTTTATGTTCCACCTTGACTCTTCTCTGGTCCACTGCCCTTGGGCGGTGAGTTCCTCGCAGTATGCTCCCCATCCGTTCAGGCTGGCATCTGTGGTGAGCAGAATCCAGGTTGGGGGGGACATTCTTGACCCCCGGCTCATGTGGCCGGGCTGTAACCACCAACGTAGCTGATTCCGCACTCTGGCCGGCAGAGGTAGGTGTATGGGGTGTAGTTCTGTGATCGTGGGCTCCATCGAGATAGAAGGGCGCGTTGCAATGGTCTCATATGAACCCGCGCCCATGGCACCACCTCCAGAGTGGATGCCATGAGGCCGAGGACTTGTAGTTAATCCCGAGCTGTGGGCCGGCTGGCGCTCAGCAGGACCTGCAGATGATTCCGGAGTTTTGACTTTCTCTTGGAGGTCAGGCTGACCTTGTCGTCTTGGGTGTCGAATTGGACCCCTAGGTATTCCAGCGACTGGGACGGCTGTAGGGAACTCTTCTTTATGTTGACTACCCATCCTAGGCTTTCCAGAAGAGCTATAACTCTGTTGGTTGCCCGGTGACTCTCCTCCGGTGACTTTGCCCTGATCAGCCAATCGTCCAGGTAGGGATGGACGAGAATTCCTTCCTTCCTGAGTGCTGCCGCCACTACTACTATGACCTTGGTAAAGATCCGCGGCGCGGTGGCTAACCCGAAGGGTAAAGCTCGGAACTGGAAATGCTGATTCAGGACTTTGAAGCGTAAATAGCACTGGGGATCCCGATGGATTGGGATATGCAAGTAGGCTTCCGACAGATCTAGGGAGGTGAGAAACTCCCCTGGCTGTACTGAATTCTTGACAGACCGCAGAGTTTCCATGCGAAAGCTGGGGACCCGTAGGTGTCGATTGACTGATTTGAGGTCCAGGACGGGCCTGAAAGTGCCCTCCTTCTTGGGTACTATGAAATAGATGGAATAATGCCCAGAATTTACTTCTCCTGCAGGTACTGGGACTATGGCTCTTAGGGCCAGGAGTCTCTGTAAGGTCACTTCTAGTGCCGCTTTCTTGAGCGGTGAGCAAGGAGATTCCACAAACTTGTTCGGCGGAAGCCGAAGAAAATCCAGGTAATATCCTTCTCGGATGATGGCGAGGACCACTGGTCCAAAGTGATCTCGACCCACCTGCGGTAGAAGAGGGTTAGCCTGCCCCCTATGGCTGCTACCCTCGGATGGGTCGGCTGATTGTCATTGTGGGTTGCGGCCGGGGCCAGAACCCGAGCCGGTTCTCTTCTTGTTGTGCTTAGTCCGAAAGGGCTGGTTCCTGGCCTGAGAACGAGGTGCTTGATAGCGAGTCCTGTAGGGGTTGAAGCGCTGAGAGTTTCTACCCCTGGATGGTCTAGAAAAAGAACGCTGGCTCCTCCTCAACCTGTCTTCTGGTAGACGGGGTAAAGGAGAGGCACCCCATTTAGTAGCCCAGTTCTCCATGCTGTCAGGGATAGGGATTGAAGGTTTGGATGGCGCATCCGACCCTGATCCTGAGTTATGAGAGTGGAAGCTATTCCCAGACGAATTGGATCCCTGACTGAGAGATCTAGAAGTGTGGGAAACCATACTTGGCGAGGCCAATATGGGGCTATGAGTATCACGGACCCTTTGTCCTGTTGTAGCTTCACTAGAGTTTTGGTTATGAGCGGTATCGGAGGATATGCGTATAGTAGGCCTAAGTTCCAAGGGCGAGCAAAGGCGTCCTTGGCTGGCTGGTATTTTCTGTTTGTGTAGAGAACAGAAGTTGTCCACTTTGTGATTCAGATGTGACGCAAAGAGGTCTATTGTTGGTTGAACTCAACTTTGAAATATCCTGGTCGCTACTGAGGGATCCAGTGACCATTCGTGTGGTTGGAACTGACGACTGAGTCGATCCGCCACTACATTGTGAATGCCTGCTAGATAAGTGGCCCGGAGAAGTATTGAGTGGTTTAGGGCCCAATCCCAAATCTGTGCAGCTTCTTGACAAAGGAGATACGAACCTATACCTCCCTGTTTGTTGATGTACCACATGGCTACTGTGTTGTCCGTTTGGATGAGAACAGTCTTGTGTGAAAGGCAGTCCTTGAACGCATGCAGTGCATAACGTATAGCTCGAAGCTCCAGGAAATTGATTTGGAAAGTTGCTTTGAGTTTTGTCCAAGTACCCTGGGTTTGGAGATTGTCTATGTGAGCTCCCCAACCCAAGGTGGATGCATCTCTAGTTAAAGTTATCTGTGGGACTGGTTGTTGGAAGGGTAAGCCCTTGCGCAAATTGTCCTTGTTTACCCACCAGAGAAGTGAGGAACATAGTTGGTGGGTTACTTGGATTGAAGAATGTAGTGGTTGAATGGCTTGGATCCATTGTGATCTTACAGTCCATTGGGTTACCCTCATGGCGAGCCTTGCTAGAGGTGTGACATGAACTGTAGAGGCCATGTGGCCTAGTAAAGTTAGAAACTGATGAGCTGTTGCTTGTTTCTTTGAGTGAATCGAGTTTGCCAACAAGGACAATGTTTCTGCTCGATCCACGGGTAGAAAGGCCTTTGCAAGGACGGTGTTCAGTTCTGGTCCTATGAAGTGGAGCAGGTGAGATGGTGTGAGATGGGACTTTTGATAATTGATGAGAAAGCCCATGGGGTGAAGTAGAGCAATTGTTCGGTTGAGAGAAATTATTGCTCCCTGGTGAGATTGACTTCTGATGAGCCAGTCGTCTAGATATGGGAAAACATGGACACTTTCCTTGCGTAAGTGTGCTGCTATTACTGCCAGACATTTGGTAAAAACTCTGGGAGCAGAGGCGAGTCCGAATGGCAGTACTGTGTATTGGAAATGTTGATGACCCACCATGAAGCGCAGATACTTGCGATGAGGAGGGAATATTGGGATGTGAGTGTAAGCGTATTGAAGGTCCAGAGAACAAAGCCAGTCTCCTTTTTGAAGAAGTGGGAGCATGGTGCCTAGAGAAACCATCCTGAACTTCTCTTTCTTTAGAAATTTGTTGAGATTTCTGAGGTCGAGGATGGGACGTAGGCCTCCTGTTTTCTTTGGAATGAGGAAGTAACGGGAATAGAATCCTCTGCCCTGCTGAGTCTGAGATACTAACTGGATAGCCTTAGCTCTCAGAAGGGCGGATAATTCTGCTTGTAGATGAGGTAGCTGAGATTTTTGCTGTGGGTAGAAACTCGGTGGAGAATCTGGTGGAATGGAGAGAAAATTTAGTTTGTAACCATGGGCGATTATAGAGAGTACCCATTGGTCTGTTGTTACTGTTTGCCAGTGTGTGTAAAAGTGGGATACTATTCCTCCCACTGGAAGATGTGTTTGAGGATTTAAAGGTGTGACTTGTTCTCTGGCGTGAATCTCAAAATCCTGCCGCTGGGCCTGACTGAGGCGGAGGTTGCGTGCGAGGTGCTCTAGGTTGTCTTGTTAGGGAGCGTTGTTGTTGAGGCCTAGTAGATCTACTCCTGGAAGTTTAGGAGTAGTATCTTCGTGGCCTGTAGTAAGAACGCCTAGGTTCCCTCCGGGGTAGGCGTCATTGTGGTTGTGTGGAAGTATCCTGAGGCATTTGGGACAGCTGGCGTAATGTTTCTGTATGGTCCTTTAGCTGTTGGACTGCTTCTTGGACCTTATCTCCAAATAAGTTGTCTCCCAAACACGGTAAATCTACAAGTTTTTCCTGGACCTCAGGCCTGAGATCCGAGGCCTTGAGCCATGCATACCTGTGAGCAGTAATTCCAGCAGCTGCAGTCCTGGAGGCAGTGTCAAAGCTATCATAAGCCGCTCTCACCTCATGTTTCCCTGCTTCTAGGCCTTTGCTCACTATGGTCTGTGCTGGCTCTTGAAACTGTGCAGGTAAAGAATTTATGAATTCTTCCATCTGTTTCCATAAGTCTCTCTGATACTGTGTCATGTATAACTGGTATGCAGAGATTCTGGAATTTAGGATTGCTGCCTGATACACCTTTCTTCCCAAGGAATTGAGGAAGCGGTGATCCTTACCCGGGGGAGTTGAGGAGTGTGGGCAGATACGCCTTAAATTTTTCTGGGCAGATTCAACTACCACTGAGTGATGTGGTAGTTGTGCCTTTTGGAAACCAGGTGCTGTCTGTACCAGATAAGTTGAATCCACCCGTTTGTTTACTGCTGAAACTGTAGAAGGGTGCTCCCAGATCCGGTGTTGGAGATCTAAGAGCACCTCATGAATTGGGATGGCCAAAACTTGTTTGGGTGGATCTACAAATTGCAAGACCTCTAGTGTATGTTGTCTAGTGTCTTGTTCTGTTGCCAATTTAAAAGGAATGGTATCTGCCATGTCCTGAATAAAGTTGGAAAATGACAGGTCTTCTGGTGGGGACTTTTTTCTCGGTTCCGGCGGAGAAGGTTCCGACATGAAGCCCTCAGAAGACGTGTCTGTACCGTGGCTATCCCAGGAATCGTCATCATCATCCCTATAAGGAGATTTTGTGATGGATTTGGGTGGTAAATGTATTCCTGATGGACCTGGTAATGGGTCATCGATGGGAAGTAATGGAGGTGTCTGTTTCACCGGTTTCTTTGGCAAAGTGTCGATAACATTTTGATACCTTTGCAGTAGACGCAGGAAGAAAGCTAGATCTTGAATTTCTGGCTCTTCCGGTGATGGTTGCGTCGATGGAATAGCTGCCGGAATCAATGTCGAAGGTGGTCATCTCGGTGTTGAAACTGCCGTCTGCGGTGTTATTGGAATCGACGTCGAAGAGATCGATGGCAGGTGTGCATATATCGATGTCGACGCAGTTATTATTCTGGGTGTCGACATAGAGTCACCTTTTGACCATGGTGTGAATGTCGACACCGGCATCGGCAAAGTTGCCGGCATCAATGCTGGGAGCATCGGCAAGCCCGTCGGAATCAATTGTTATTCCATGAAAGCCTTTCATACCGCTTGTCTGATGATATCAGACAATTCCGGCGTTACAACTGATGGTACCAGAGCAGTTGTAAGTGGTGGCGGAGGCTGAGGTGTAGGAACCAGTGCAGAGCCCTGTAGAGGATCAGGTACCGAAGACGGAGGATGAGGCCCAGACGCCGACGTTTCCTCGGTCAGTGGCCGCTTCGCCATCGAAGGTTCCTGGGAAGCGGTTTCGTGCACCGATGGTCGTCGATGTCGATGCTTGTGTTTTGACTTTTGAGGGTCGATGGATTTCGTTGAAGACGATGAAGGCGACGAATGATCCCCCGACAGCCCTGGGCAAGGTTTTTTAAGTAACAAGCACTTAGTCGCTCCAGCCGGAGACGACTTCGATGATGCCGAAGGTGATGGGATGAGCTGAAGACGGAACAGATGTTCCATTTTTTCCAGTCAAGCTTTGCGGCCTATCGGTGTCATCTCGACCTCATGTTTTTCTCCGAGGCATAGCACACATTCGATGTGCGGGTCGGTAATCGACATTTTTTGAGCGCATACAGGATATTTTTAAAATCCTGTAGCCATATTTCTAGCCGACAGCCGTCAAAAAGAAATGAGAAAAATTTCCTTCAAATAAAGGAAAAAATGAGACAGAGGTACTCACAGGCCGGTGAAGAAATTACCCCAAGAGATTTGTGAGAGAGAATATCAGATAAGGTCTGACTTTACAGTCAAAAAATGTGTTGAGAGAATCTCAACGGCACCTATCCCGCGATGCCTACAGCAGCGCGGAAAGACGAAGACTGAAGAGAGACACCTGTGGCAGAGAATATCATAGCATGCTGGGCATGCTCAGTGGCACCACAGTGCCAGTCAAAAGTTTCTAGAAACTTTGACAGAAAACTTTCCCGCACTAGGGCTCCGTTGGTGACGTCACCCATATATGAGGACTAGCATCCTGCTTGTCCTGGGATAATATATACTCCTGCAGTGACATCAGCTTTCCAGTACTCTGTTCAAAAGCCAACTGTGGACAGACTAGCAAAAACTTGATTAACAATAGATAACCATTTCTGTATCTAACCAAAAGGAAACAATGAACTCAGACAAAAAATGAATGAACTCAAATCTAGGGACTGGATGAACCCTTACCAGTAACCTAGGAACATGCAGTAACACAAGGGGACCATAACACAATCATTCGGCAGCCATGGGCAGGAAGCTGAATCCATCTGTCTAGATTAAGGAAAGCAAAATTGCTTACCTTGTAATAGGTGTTATCCCAGGACAGCAGGATGTAGTCCTCACATATGGGTGACGTCACTGACGGAGCCCTATTGTGGAAAAACTGTCAAAGTTTCTCGAAACCTTTGACTGGCCCTGTGAGGCCACTGAGCAAGCCCAGCATGCCATGATATTCTCTGCCACAGGGGTCTCTCTTCCGTCTCGTATGTAGCAATAAGCTTTAGCAAAAAATAAAATAATAAAACGTATCGGACCCAACTCTGCGGGGAGGCGGGTGGGTTTCGTGAGGACTACATCCTACTGTACTGGGATAACACCTATTACAAGGTAAGCAATTTTGCTTTATCCCAGGACAAGCAGGATGCTAGTCCTCACATATGAGTGATTAGCAAGCTAGAGCCTGAAGCAACACTGAAGTATTGTTGGTGAAAATGAGGCAGCCGAAGATCACAGCAGGTTGGATGTAGGAGTTGGGATTAAACTGGAAACAAGTTCTTTAAGACAGATTGTCCATAGGCAGATTCTTGTTGTCCCTGCTTGTCCAAATAGTAATGAGCTGCAAAGGTGTGAAGCGAACTCCATGTTGCTGCTTTACATATGTCAAGAATTGGTACTGAACGATAGTGTGCTACTGAGGTTGACATTGCTCTTACTGAATGTGCCTTTACTCATCCTTGGAGAGGAAGGCCTGCTTTTTCATAGCAAAACTGTATGCAATCTGCTAGCCAGTTGGATAGAGTATGTTTACCCACTGCTTCACCCGGTTTGTTCGGATCATAAGATATAAAGAGTTGAGTGGATTTCCTGTGGACTGCAGTGCGGTCTAAGTAAAATGCTAGCGCACGTTTACAGTCCAAGGTATGTAAGGCTCGTTCTCCTTAGTGTGAATGAGGTCTTGGAAAGAATGTGGGTAAAACTATGGATTGGTTCAAGTGGAATACCGTAACTACTTTGGGAAGGAATTTTGGATGTGTACGGAGAACCACTCTGTCATGTAGGAATTTTGTATAAGGTGAGTACATGACAAGTGCTTGTAACTTACTAACTCTTCTAGCCGATGTAATGGCTATGAGGAAGATAGTCTTCCATGTGAGAAATTTAAGATCACAAGAATTCATGGGTTCGAAAGGAGAACGCATGAGCCTTGTTAAGACCAGATTCAGGTCCCATTCTGTGACTGGTAGCCGAATTGGTGGTTTAAGGTGAGTTAAACCTCTCATAAATCTGCTGACGAGAGGTTGTATGGATATTGGTGCATCTCCCATCTTGTTATGGTAAGCTGAGATAGCACTTAAGTGTACTCTTACAGATGAAGTCTGGAGACCAGAATCTAAAAGATGACATAAGTAGTCTAATAGCGAAGTTGTGGGGCAGGAGAAGGGATCAATACTCTTTTGCATGCACCACAAAGTAAATCTTTTCCATTTCAAAGAATAGTTCTTTCGTGTGGAAGATTTGCGTGAAGCTATAAGCACTTGAGATACATCGGTTGAAAGATTGAGTGGTTGTAAAATCAAGCTTTCAACATCCATGCTGTCAGGGATAGGGATTGAAGGTTGGGATGACGCAACTGACCCTGATCCTGAGTTATGAGAGTGGGAGCTACACCCAGGCGAATGGGATCCCTGATTGAGAGGTCTAGAAGTGTGGGAAACCATACTTGATGAGGCCAATATGGGGCTATGAGTATCATAGACCCTTTTTGTCCTGTTGTAGCTTCACTAGAGTTTTGGTTATGAGCGATATCGGAGGATACGCGTATAGAAGGCCTAAATTCCAAAGGCGAGCAAAGGCATCATTGGCTAGTTGGTGATTCTGCCTGTGCAGAGTGCAGAATCTGTACACTTTGTGATTCAGGTGTGTCGCCAAAGAGGTCTATTGTTAGTTGTCCCCAACGCTGAAATATCCTGGTCGCTACTAAGGGATCAAGGGACCACTCGTGCGGTTGGAACTGACGACTGAGTCGATCTGCAACTGCATTGTGAATGCCTGCCAGATAAGTGGCCCGGAGAAACATTGTGTCAGGGCCCAGTCCCAAATCTGCGCAGCTTCTTGGCAAAGGAGATACGAGCCTGTACCTCCCTGTTTGTTGATGTACCACATGGCTACTGTGTTGTCCGTTTGAATCTAAACAGTCTTGTGTGAAAGGTAGTCCTTGAACACATGAAGTGCATAACGTATAGCTCGAAGTTCCAGGAAATTGATTTGAAATGTTGCTTCGAGTTTTGGCCAAGTACCCTGGGTTTGGAGATTGTTTATGTGAGCTCCCCAACCCAAGGTGGATGCATCTGTAGTTAAAGTTATCTGTGGGACTGGTTGTTGGAAGGGTAGGCCCTTGCGTAAATTGTCTTTGCTCGCCCACCAAAGCAGAGATGAACGTAGGTGGTGGGTTACTTGAATTGGAGAATACAGTGGTTGAATGGCTTGGATCCATTGAGATCTTAATGTCCATTGGGTTACCCTCATGGCAAGCCTTGCCATAGGAGTGACAAACTGTGGAGGCCATGTGGCCTAGTAAAGTTAGAAACTGATGAGCTGTTGCTTGTTTCGTTGAGTGAATTGTGTTTGCCAGTAGGGAAAGTGTTTCTGCTCAATCGTCGGGTAGAAAAGCCTTTGAGAGGATGTTGCTCAATTCTGCGCAGATGAATTGAAGCTGGTGAGACGGAGTGAGATGGGATTTTTGATAATTGATGAGAAAACCCATGGAGTGAAGTAGAGTAATTGTTCGACTGAGAGAAGTCAGAGCTCCTTGTTGAGATTGACTTCTGATGAGCCAGTCATCTAGATATGGGAAGACATGGACACTTTCCTTGTGTAAGTGTGCTGCAATTACTGCCAGACATTTGGTGAATACTCTGGGAGTAGAGGCAAGTCCGAATGTCAGTACTCTGTACTGGAAATGCTGATGACCTACCATGAAACGCAGATACATGCGATGAGGAGGGAATATTGGAATGTGAGTGTAAGTGTCTTGAAGATCCAGAGAACAAAGCCAATCTCCTGTTTGAAGAAGTGGAAGCATGATGCCTAGAGACTCATATAAGTGCTGTGGGATCTTTTACATTTACTAGCTAGAGGACCAGTTCTAGGATTTTTTACATTTACTAGCTAGAGGACCTGTTCCAGAAGAGTCCAGGTATAGCCAGACTGGGTGTGGCTCACTCAGTGGCTAGAGGTAGCTAACTTGTGAGCCAGCAGAAACAATACAGACTGTGCACAGCCCAGGAGAGGAGCCAACTGTTCCAGTGCAGATAAGATACTAGTTTTTGGAAATACTGCTCTGTGTTTCATAATCCCTTTTTATTCTAGTATTGTATATTAATCTGTGGTTCCTTGATATTAGTTTGCTTCTGTGTAGAAAACTGCTCTGTGATTTCAAATCCCTTTCTATTCCAGTATTGTATACTAATCTGTTTGGTTTCTTGATTATATTGTATACTAATCTGTTTGGTTTCTTGATATTAGATTGTTGTAAGATTCAAAAAACCCACACAAAAAAAAATAAAATTCCCAGTATCCCTCTAATTGTATAGCTGTCATATAATCTGTTTCAAATTGGGATATAAGTGCTGTGGGATCATTTACTAGTAAAAGGACAAGTAAACTTTCAGAAAGTGTCTTGCCCTACCCAGCTTGACCTAGGTATAAACTGTTTAACTCCCTCCCACCCTACCCCTCTGCCCACCCACCCCTAGGTTTGTATTTCTAATGTAGTCATCCTTAGTCATCCTAACTTCATAATAGGCAACCAGATAAATTAGTAAATTGATTAGTCCTTAGGTCTACCAATCAAATAACTTACCTAAATGAGTACTATTCAATGCAACTGCTGTGGAGCCTTTATATTGAGGGTAATCATATGGAAACTTAAGGCTTGCCCCTTTTGTTCAAAACTCTCTACCTTGGAAAAGGAGCTGGATGCCTTTAAAGCTGAATTAGCTTCAATAAAGAGAGTCTCAGCCACGGTACATTATTCAGGAAATAATTTCCTTTACCACTGAATAACCAAAACTCAAGAAAAAAGAGATTTACTGTGGGCTCAGGTAGGATAAGACCTGTAACCCACAGACATCCATTATTGAAAACTGTGCAGACCACAACTCTATCCCCCCACTCACACAGGCCATTAAGGAACTTAAAAAGTATTACAGTGGGCTCTGGTAGAATAAGACCTGTGTTCCGGAGACACACACTGTATCAAGTGCAACAAGTACAAAATGCCTTCTCTGTATTAAATTCTGAAGAAGCCCTTAAGAAAAAGATTGAAGTGTTATCGGAAAAGAGAGAAAAAACCCAATGCATACAGAAATTCCAGATCAGAAACCAAAGAAAAAAGCTCACGGTGATGGATGACTGTCATCAGAGGCACTAATCTCTTCCCTTGCACAAATGCAAAGAGAAAAGTGGATAACAAAACTCAACTAAATAGGTCACAAAAGGAGTCCAGGAACAGCAGTAACCTGAACAAAGAAAGCTGGAAAGCTATGAGCACAAATGCTCGTAGTTTGGGTAATAAAATCCCAGAGCTGCAAGCCCTAATGGTGGAGGCGGACTTGGACGTTGTTGCTGTCACGGAAACGTGGTTTACGGAATCTCATGACTGGGATACGGCAATACCAGGCTATAACTTGTTAAGGAAGGACAGAGAGGATAGGAAAGGGGGAGGAGTGGCTCTTTATGTCAGAAACAATATCCAAGCATCTGAGCTGCAAGGAAGATGGGGCAAAGAAGAAGCACTATGGGCCGACTTAAAAAAAGATGGGGCATCCATTTTTATTGGAGTGGTTTACAGGCCTCCAAACCAAAAGGAAGAGCTGGACAGAGATCTGGTTGAAGACATCCACAGGATAGCAAAGAAAGGAGAAGTGGTGATCGTTGGAGACTTTAATATGCCAGATGTAGACTGGAGAATCCCATCTGCAGAATCTAATAATAGTAGAGAAATAGTAGATGCCCTGCAAGTAGCTTTGTTCAAACAAATGGTAATGGAACCCACGAGAGAAGGAGCTATACTCGACTTAGTGCTCACTAATGGAGATAATGTCTCAGACGTCCAGGTGGGTGCCCACCTCAGCACCAGTGATCATCAAACGGTATGGTTTAATATCACAAAAAGGACACGGAAAAGAAGCACAAAAACCAAACTTTTGATGTTCAAAAACACAGACTTTGATGAAATGGGGAAGTACCTGGAGGAAGAACTAAAAGGCTGGGAAAACGAGAGAGATGTGGATCAACAGTGGACCAATCTAAAAGGAGCAAGTACCAAGGCAACTAATCTATATGTTAGAAAAGTAAAGAAAAGCAAAAGAAAAATGAAACCTATCTGGTTCTCAAAGGAGGTGGCTGACAAAATAAAGGCTAAAAGAACAGCGTTCAAGAAATATAAAAGATCCCAAAAGGAGAAGCACAAAGAAGAATATCAGGTAGAACTGAGGGAGACAAAGAAATTAATCAAGATGGCAAAAAGTCAAGTGGAAGAGAGGATTGCCAAAGAGGTAAAGAGTGGTAACAAAACATTTTTCAGATACATCAGTGAAAAGAGAAAAGTTCAAAGTGGTATAGTGAAATTGAAAGGTGGAAAGGATCTATGTGTGGAGAGAGACGAAGAAATGGCAGAAATATTAAATGAATACTTCAGTTCTGTGTTCACTAAAGAGGACCCTGGAGAAGGACCATCACTAGTTAACAAGAAACTGGAGGGGAATGGAGTAGATGTAACTCCATTTACAGTAGAAAATGTATGGGAAGAGCTGGTGAAACTGAAAGTGGACAAAGCCATGGGGCCTGATGAAGTTCATCCCAGAATACTGAGGAAGCTCATAGATGTGCTGGCGGGTCCGCTGTGTGACCTGTTCAATAGATCCCTAGAAACAGGAGTGGTGCCGAATGATTGGAGGACAGCGGTGGTGGTCCCGCTTCACAAGAATGGGAACAGAGAAGAGGCTGGTAACTACAGACCGGTTAGCCTCACTTCGGTGGTGGGAAAAGTAATGGAGTCACTGTTGAAAGAGAGAATAGTGAACTATCTACAGTCAGGAGAATTGCTGGACCAGAGGCAGCATGGATTCACCATTGGAAGATCCTGTCAGACAAATCTGATTGACTTTTTTGACTGGGTAACCAAGGAAATGGATCAAGGAAGAGCACTCGATGTCATCTACTTGGATTTCAGCAAAGCTTTTGACACTGTCCCGCACAGGAGACTGGTGAATAAAATGAGAAGCTTAGGAGTGAGTGCCGAGGTGGTGGCCTGGATTGCAAACTGGTTGACGGACAGAAGACAATGTGTGATGGTAAATGGAACTCTCTCTGAAGAGAGAGCGGTTTTAAGCGGTGTACCGCAGGGATCGGTGTTGGGACCGGTCCTTTTCAATATCTTTGTGAGCGACATTGCGGAAGGGCTAGAAGGTAAGGTATGTCTTTTTGCGGATGACACTAAGATCTGCAACAGAGTGGACACGCCGGAAGGAGTGGAGAGAATGAGACGGGATTTAAGGAAGATGGAAGAGTGGTCGAAGATATGGCAGCTGACATTCAATGCCAAGAAGTGCAGAGTCATGCATATGGGGAGTGGAAATCCGAATGAACTGTATTCGATGGGGGGAGAAAGGCTGATGTGCATGGAGCAGGAGAGAGACCTTGGGGTGATGGTGTCTAATGATCTGAAGTCGGCGAAACAATGTGACAAGGCGATAGCTAAAGCCAGAAGAATGCTGGGCTGCATAGAGAGAGGAATATCGAGTAAGAAAAGGGAAGTGATTATCCCCTTGTACAGGTCCTTGGTGAGACCTCACCTGGAGTACTGTGTTCAGTTCTGGAGACCGTATCTCCGAAGAGACAGAGACAAGATGGAGGCGGTCCAGAGAAGGGCGACCAAAAAGGTGGAAGGTCTTCATCAAATGACTTATGAGGAGAGATTGAAGAATCTAAATATGTACACCCTGGAGGAAAGGAGGAGCAGAGGTGATATGATACAGACTTTCAGATACTTGAAAGGTTTTAATGATCCAAAGACAACGACAAACCTTTTCCGTAGGAAAAAAATCAGCAGAACCAGGGGTCACGATTTGAAGCTCCAGGGAAGAAGATTCAGAACCAATGTCAGGAAGTATTTCTTCACGGAGAGGGTGGTGGATGCCTGGAATGCCCTTCCGAAGGAAGTGGTGAAGACCAGAACTGTGAAGGACTTCAAAGGGGCGTGGGATAAACACTGTGGATCCATAAAATCAAGAGGCCGTCAATAAAGAGTGGGTGGCTCGCCAGAATGACGGCTACTGCCTGGAGATAATACCCTTATTCAATAAACATACACATGGTTACTGTGACTCCAACATCGCTCTAAGCTACAACAGCAAGAGGAAATGTGGAAAAAAGGATTCACACTCACAAAGCGGGGAGTAGCTGGCTTGTTACGGCGGTTACTACCCCAAACCAAATAAACCTGATACTTCACTTTCAATGCATATCCAGCATAGCTCTCTGCTTCAACGGCAGGGGAGAAGAAAAACTGATACTTCACACATATCCAGCATAGCTCTCTGCTTCAACAGCAGGGGAGAAGAAAAACTGATACTTCACGCATATCCAGCATAGCTCTCTGCTTTAACGGCAGGGGAGAAGAAAAACTGATACTTCACGCATATCCAGCATAGCTCCCTGCTTCAACGGCAGGGAAGAAGAAAAACTGATACTTCACGCATATCCAGCATAGCTCACTGCTTCAACGGCAGGGGAGAAGAAAAACTGATACTTCACGCATATCCAGCATAGCTCCCTGCTTCAACGGCAGGGGAGAAGAAAAAAGGATTCGCACTCACAAAGCGGGGAGTAGCTGGCTTGTTACGGCGGTTACTACCCCAAACCAAATAAGCTTGATACTTCACTTTCAATGCATATCCAGCATAGTTCTCTGCTTCAACGGCAGGGGAGAAGAAAAACTGATACTTCACGCATATCCAGCATAGCTCTCTGCTTCAACGGCAGGGGAGAAGAAAAACTGATACTTCACGCATATCCAGCATAGCTCCCTGCTTCAACAGCAGGGGAGAAGAAAAACAACCAATAAGGGCTGAATAACATAGTCTGGGTAAAACAAATAAGCATGGGTGTAGCTTGCTTATTGCGGCGGTTACTTCCCCTACCACCCCTAACTAATCAAGTTTTCCCCTACTACCCCTAACTAATCGAGTTTTCACTTGGATGCAGCTCCATCACTGCTCTCTACATTAATGGTGGGGGTGGAAGGGAAATAGAACCAAAGAGCTAAGAGAAACAGATAAGTATGAGAAAAAAATGTGTGAAGCTTGCTGGGCAGACTGGATGGGCCGTTTGGTCTTCTTCTGCCGTCATTTCTATGTTTCTATATGTTTCTTTCTTTAGAAATTTGTTGAAATTTTTGAGGTCTAGGATGGGACGTAGGCTTCCTGTTTTCCATGGAATGCGGAAATAACGGGAGTAGAATCCTCTGCCCTGCTGAGTCTGCTGCACCGGTTGTATAGCTCTGGCTCTTAGAAGGGTGGATAATTTTGCTTGTAGATGAATTTTGTGAGATTCGTCCAGTGGATAATGTCTCGGTGGAGAATCTGTTGGGATTGAGAGGAAATTGAGTTTGTAACCTTGAGAGACTATGGAAAGTACCATTGGTTTGTTGTTATTGGAATCCAATGGTTGTAAAAGTAGGATACTCTGCGTCCTACTGGTAGATCTTCTCGAGGGTTGGAGAGATGGTTTTGTTCCCTTGGTGTTGGCCTCAAAAGCCTGCAGCCGGTCCCGTCTGCGCTGGTGATTGAGTCTGAGCAGTCCTTGGTTTCCTGGGCTGAGGTCGGTGTTGCGGCCTAGTGGATCTACTTCTCGATGCTGGAGGGTAGTATCGTCTTTGCCAGTAGAATGGACGTCTAGATTCACGTCGTGGAGGACAGCGAGATGGTTGTGCATCAGAGTCCTGTGGAACTAGTGATAGTTGGCACAGGTTTTCTGTATGTTCTTTGAGCTGTGCGACAGCATCTTGAGACTTTTGAACCAAATTGGTTGTCACCAACACATGGCAAATCCACCAATTTGTCTTGGACCTCAGGCCTAAGGTCTGAGGACTTAAGCCATGCCCAACGCCTAGCACTAATCCCAGAGGCCGCTATCCTAGAAGCTGTTTCGAAGCCATCGTAAGCAGCCCTGACTTCATGCTTGCCAGCTTCAAGTCTACCAAATTTTGCCATGTGTTGGTGACAACCAACCTTGACTGCTCCAGTCCAGAAACTGCCATCACATCCTGGTTCAGCATAACTCTTGAAATTGCTGACAAACTATGTCCCATCTCCAGACGTAACCTTCCCCAATCCACAAAAAACCATCAACCATGGTACACGACAGAATTAAGATCCCTAAAAAATACCCTCAGGCAGCGAGAGAGAATCTGGCGTAAAGCCCCCTCACCCCAACTCGCCTCAAGCTACAAAACCGCCCTTCACCATTATAGAATAACCACCCTCAAAACTAAACGAGATTTCTATGCCTCCAAGATCCACCAGTACATGTACAACCCGAAAGCCCTCTTCAATTATGTTGCCAGCCTCACCAAATCCTCCCAGCCCGCTATCCCTGAAAATGAAGCCACCGTCAAGAACGAAGAAATCGCCCAATATTTCCTCGCAAAAATCACTAACATCCTCCGCAGATTTCAACACCCATCTCCTTCAACCCCCCTTTCCCCCCCCTTCAACCTTCCCCTACTACACCCACCCTCCAAACCCTTGACCTGACCTCCTCTAAAGAAGTGGAATCTATTCTCAGAAAACTCAAACCCGCATCCCACCCCTCAGACACCATTCCCACAAAATCCCTCCTCTCCATCCCAAATTCTATATCCAAACCTATCGCAGACATTATAAACTCCTCCCTCTCTTCAGGCTCTGTCCCAGATGCTCTCAAACAAGCAATTGTTAAGCCCCTCCTAAAAAAACCAGCATTAGACCCCAAAGACCCCGCCAACTTCCGCCCTATCTCTAATCTGCCCTTCCTCTCCAAAATTATGGAAAAGATTGTGAACATCCAACTTACAGAATATCTTGAAAACAATAATATTCTGCATCCAGTAAATACCTCAATACAGAAACTCTCCTGCTCTCTCTCACAGACCACGGCAACTGTTACCTCCTCGCCCTCCTCGATATCTCAGCTGCCTTTGATACCATCAATCACAACTACCTCATCAACCGCTTAACTGAAATAGGCATCTCAGGCCTAGCCCTGATATGGTTTAAATCCTATTTATCTAACAGAAAGTTCTCCGTCAAGATAGGAAATGCCAATTCCACACTCTACCCCCTGTCTCAAGGTGTCCCCCAAGGCTCCTCCCTCTCCTCTACCCTCTTCAATATTTATCTCACTCCTCTATGCCAGCTCCTCACAGACCTCGGCCTCAAATTCTACCTCTATGCAGACGACGTGCAAATCATCATTCCCATTCACAACTCTCTCTCAGATGCCCTTGCATTCTGGAACACATGTCTTGCCAACATAAATGACTTCCTCACCAACATTCACCTCGCACTAAACTCCTCCAAAACAGAGCTGCTCCTTATCTCTCCTCACCTCCCCCCTAAACCCCTGATCTCCAACGACCCAGCTTTCAGCACCATAATGTCCCAACCTACTGTAAGAGACCTTGGGGTAATTCTAGATCAACAACTCAATCTAAAAAAACAGATCAACTCCATCCTCAAAGAAGGTTTCTTCAAGCTCAATATTCTTAAGAAACTCAGACCCCCTCCTTCACTATCATGATTTCCGCACTGTCGTCCAAGCTACCCTCTCCTCTAAGCTTGACTACTGTAATGCCCTCCTCCTCGGTCTACCCTCCTCCACTACCAAACCCTTACAAATGTTCCAAAATGCTATCGCCAGGGTCATCACCAACTCACGGAAAGCTGATCACATCAGTCCCATACTCAAAGAACTCCACTGGCTCCCCATCGCATCCCGTATTCTTTTTAAAATCTTAACTATAGTACACAAATCCATCCACTCTTACAACTCTAACTGGCTTGACGAACCCTTTTGTCCCACACGCTCTGAACGACCCATTCGATCTGTCAACAAAGGCACCCTCTCTATTCCCCCTTTAAAAAAAGCCCACCTCTCCTCTACTAGGGATCGCGCACTATCCATTGCAGGCCCCAAACAATGGAACGCCCTCCCTACCACACTCAGGCTGGAGCCATGTTACTCCAAGTTCAGAAAAAAACTTAAAATGTGGCTCTTCCGACAAGCCTACCCAGATTAATCTTCACCCCTCCTCCCCCTCCCCCTACCAGCCCACCTAATTTGAACCCATTTGTATATAGACTTCTGTAAGAAGCTTGTTTAAGCCTTTATATATAGACCTATAAATAGCCCATTACAGTTTTAATGCTTTAATTTCAATGCCTTCTGCTCTATGTATATTCCTCCCGTTTTCCCCTCCCTGTTGATTGTAATTTCAGCCTATTAGTTACAATGTGAACCGGTATGATGTATGCTTACTAATACCGGTATATAAAAGTTTCTAATAAATAAAATAAGTCCTTTATGAATGATCTCCTGGGCTGCTTCCTGATATTGCTGTGGTAAAGATGTAGTGAATTCCTGCATCTGCTTCCACAGATTCCTCTGATACTGAGTCATACATAGTTGGTAAAAGGAAATTCTAGTATTCAGCATGGATCCTTGATATACCTTCTTGCCCAGGGAATCTAAAAATCTATAATCTTTTCCTGGGGGAGTTGAAGAATGTGGTCGTATTCTTTTTAATTTCTTTTGCGCAGATTCCACCACCACTGATTGATGAGGAAGCTGTGACTTTTGGTAGCCAGGAACAGACTGTACTAAATAAGTAGTGTCCATTCGTTTATTAACAGCAGGTACTGAGAATGGGTGCTCCCAGAGTCGATGTTGTAGATCTAAGAGAACCCCATGAATAGGTATGGCCAATACCTGCTTTGGAGGGTCCACACATTGGAGGACCTCCGATGTCTGTTGTCTAATATCTTCCTCCGTTACCAATGTGAAGGGTATGGTGTCTGTCATGTCCTGAATGAAATTTGTAAAGGATAAATCTTCTGGTGGAGATTTTTTCCTTTGATTTGTCAGAACCTTCATCTGAAGGTTCTGACAAATGTGTGTTTATCGTCCCAAGTGTCATCTGGATGATCCTGATATTTTTTTATTTAAAATCTTTTCTATACATCGCTAAGTTATATACCATCGAGACGGTTTACATGTAGGCACATAAATTAATGAAGGTAAAAGTGTACCATAGTACATTCTAACAGGTGCCGTCAAAGGTTCGGGAGATAGCGGGGAAGATCTTGGTGGATGATGGAGCCCCAAAGGACCTGGTTGCGGATCATCGAAGGGAATTCTTGTAGGAATGTCCTCTGATGGTTTAGGTGGAAGTGCACTGACTACCTCATCAAATTTCTTCATAAGAAGTTGGAAGAGTGCCAGTTCCGGATGTCCTGGGTCCCCAGGTGACATCGGCATCGATGGCATGGGGGGTGTCATCGATGACTGAATCGGTGTTTGCACTGATGGTTGCCCCGGCATCGGTTTAAACAGTGGCGTTGGCATCGGTGCGGACACCGGCATCGACGGAATCGTCTGCATCGATGCGGGCACCAGCATCGGTAGAGTTACCGGCATCGGTTCAAGAACCAGCATCGGTGTTGAAGGCACTGGCATCAGCGAAGGTGCTGGAGTCGAACCTTGTTGATAAAATCAGACAATTTCTGTTACAACTGGTGTATACAGAGCAGTTGTACGCGGTGGCGGAGGCTGTATTGATGTTCCCTCCACAGAGCCCTGTGGAGGTTCAATGATCAGTGTGTGTTCTTGGGGTGAAGGCCCCGACATTGAAGGAACTGGCATTTCCTGGGTCCTTGGCCGTTTTGTGCTCGATTCCCCCGGGGAGAAAGGCGATTCTGATGCCGATGGACGTCTGTGCTGATGGACGTCGGTGTCGATGACGATGCTTTGATCGATTGTACCGATGCTATCGACGACGTCGGTGATGGGTGGTCTCCCGATCCTTCCGGACGATGTTTTTTGAAAAGTACATGTTTGGAAACTCCGACCGGAGACGATTTTGTCGATGTAGAGGGAGATGGCAGAAGTTGCAGATGGAATCAATGTTCCATCTTATTTATTTGTTGATTTTTATATACCAACATTCATCAGAACATCATGCCGGTTTACATTATAACAAGTTAACAATAGAGTGAAATACAATAAACAGGGAAGGGGAAGGGGGAGCAGAAATGAAGGAGAGAGGACACCAGTAGGAAGGATAGAGAAAGAAAGATTTTAAAGGAACATTCAAAAAAATAAATTAATATATGTACAGGTGGATATTTGAGAAAAAATATATAAATTAACAATAAACAATATATGTACAGGTGAGCTGGTAGGTACCAGACCATTGATGTCAGCGAAAGGGATAGAAGGGGGGGGGGGAAGGGAGGGACAGGAGAGGATAAACTAAGGGTGGAGGAGGGGAACTAATAACAGTATTTAGTAGTCTTTGCTCGGGGGGAAAAACACTGTATTTGGAGACATTGCTTAGGGGGAAGAAAGAGGGAGAAAGAGGAGAGGCAGATAGGAGGAAGGGATGGTGAGGGGGCTAAGGGGTTAGAGTGTAAGCAAGTTTGGTCAACATCTGGATACGCTAATGTGAAGAGCCAGGTTTTGAGCCCTTTTTTAAATTTAGAAAAATTAGGTTCTAGGCGAAGGGCCATGGGCAGGGTGTTCCATAGGGAAGGGCCGGCAATGGAGAAGGCCCTTTCTCTGGTTGAGGTGTGGTGAGCAGGTTTTAGGGAGGGGGTGTAATAAGGTACCAGCAAGGTTGGACCTGGAGGGGCGGGTTGATGATCGGAAAAGTGGTGCATTCTCGAGCCAAGTGTGATTTTGATTGTACAATAGATTGTGGAGAATGGTGAGTTTTTTGTATTTTATGCGGGAGGCTATAGGTAACAAGTGGAGGTCTTTTAGGATAGGGGTAATGTGATCAGATTTACGTGTGTTTGTGAGAATTCTGGCCATGGCATTCTGTAGTAGTTGGAGGGGTTTGATGGTAGAGAGAGGGAGGCCCAGAAATAAGGAATTGCAATAGTCCAGTTTAGTTAAGATAGTTGCCTGTAGGATTGTGCGGAGGTCTTGGGTATATAGCAGGGGTTTAAGTTTCTTTAAAATGTGCAATTTGAAAAAGCTTGTTTTTATGGTATTGTGGATGTGAGATTTGAAATTTAAATGTTGGTCAAGATAGACACAGAGATCTCTCACATTGCAGGTGAATGCGTCGGGAGGAGGGTTGGTGTTGCTTAAGGCAGGGAGCGAGCAAGCTGGGGGATTGGAGAATGTGAGGAGCTCCGTTTTAGTTACATTTAACACGAGATGTAGGTTTGAGAGGAGAGTGTTGATTGAAGTAAGGCAGGAATCCCAAAATTGTAATGTTTTGGGGAGGGATTCTTGAAGCGGGATGAGAATTTGAACGTGGTCAGCATACATGAAGAACTTTAGGCCAAGATTGGAGAGGAGATTGCAGATCTTCTCTTGGCGGGCCTTTTTTCCCTTCACAGTCATCTCTGCACATTTTGGGCAGGTATTGACGTCGTGTTTCTCCCCCAAACACATCACACACTTGAGGTGTGGGTCCATAATGGACATTGTTTGATTGCAAACGGGACACTTTTTAAAACCTGTAGCCATTTAGTATTGACAGCCATCGATGACAAAAGAGAAATCTTGAGAGAAAAATTTTGTTTTACTCAGAGAGTAAATGAGACACAGATTTACTTACCAGCTGGTGGAAAACAGAGAGAGATCCCGTGTGGGAGAAATATACTGAGAAAAATATGACTTTTAGTCAGACAAATTTGTGAGTAAACTCACAAAGGCTCCTAATCTGCAATGCCTACAGCAGCGTGGAAAAACGAAGACTGAAGAGAGACCCCTGTGGCAGAGAATATCATGGTATGCTGGGCATGCTCAGTGGCCTCACAGGGCCAGTCAAAAGTTTCTAGAAACTTTGACAGAAAGTTTTACTGCAATAGGGCTCCGTCAGTGACGTCACCCATATGTGAGGACTAGCATCCTGCTTGCCCTGGGATAAAAGGAAAGTATTAGGTAACTAGTAATTTCTCATTTCCTAGCACCTAGGTTAGATGGATTCAGGACCAGTGGGATGTAACCAAGCTACTCTCGCATAGGGTGTGAGGCTGCCCATGGTCGAGTCAAAACTGCAGGTGCAAAGGTTGCGTCCTCCCAGGCCTGCACATCCAGATGATAATACCTGGAAAAGGTGTATAAGGAGGACCATGTCACAGCTTGGCAAATATTGACGGGAGACAACAATCTAACCCTCCACCCATAACGCTGCCTGAGCACTAGTGGAATGAGCCCTAACCTGAGTAGGCAATGGCTTTTCAGCAGCCTCCTTAATCCAGCAAGTTATTGTAGCCCACGAAACAGTCTCACCCTGTTTACCTCTACCTTTCAGAAAAGTTAAGAAACCTCCAGATACCTCACAAAATGTCTCTTGACATCCAAGGGATGCAACAGGTGATATTCCTCCGCATCTCTTTCCTTATCCAGAAACGGAAAAGAAATGGACTGATTCAAGTGAAAATCTGAGACCACGTTTGGCAAAAAGGAAGGAACAATATGCAGCTATATCACTCCTGGAGTCACCCGAAGGAACAGCTCCTGGCAAGACAAGGCCTGAGCTCGGAAACTCAACATGCCACCAGAAACACCATTTTCAGAGTCAGTAATCTCAATGAAAGGCCATGAAATGGTCAAAATGTAAGGCCCGCCAAAAAATCCAACACCAGAGTAAGACTTGATAAGGGTACCGGTAACCGCAAGGGAAGACTAAGATGTTTCACTCCTGTCAAGAAACGGGCCACATCAGGATGAGACAGCAGAGTTGCTTACATGTAACAGGTGTTCTCTTAGGACAGCAGAATGTTAGTCCTCACATGTGGGTGACATCAGATGGAGCCTGGCATGGAAAACTTAGCACGCCCAGCCTGCCGCTATCCTCGCGTCCACATGAGGTTCCCCTTCAGTTTCATAAGATAGCAAAATACAAGCGAAAAAATAGAACAAAGGTAAACCCTACATCATGGGGAGGCGGGTGGGATTCCTGAGGACTAACATCCTGCTGTCCTAGGATATCCTATTACAGGTAAGCAACTCTGCTTTCTCCTAGGACAAGCAGGATGGTAGTCCTCACATGTGGGTAATTACAGAGCTCCAGACTGCCTCCTGGGAACAGAGGGACCCACAGTAGCTGAACAAGGTGCCAATGGGCACAACGCAACTGCGGCATTGTGGGAAGCAGGGGCAGTCTGGCCCCACAGAGAGCATGATAAGAGCAGTTGGGTTCAGGACTGGAATAGGTTGCGGAGGACAGTCTGGCCGAAAGCACTGTCCTGGCGACTATCCCTGTCGAGACAGTAGTGAGCCGCAAAGGTGTGGAGTGAACTCCAGGTCTTGGCTCTGCAGATTTCTGCAATAGTGGCCTGCAGGTGGGCCACTGATGCCGCCATAGCCCGCACAGAGTGAGCCTTCACCCTACTAGCCAGCTGAAGGCCTGCCTGCTCGTAGCAGAAGGCAATGCAATCCACTAGCCAGTTGGAAAGGGTCTGCTTTCCCACTGCTGCTCCCAGCCTGTTGGTGTCAACGGACACAAAGAGCTGGGTGGACTGTCTGTGCCTCTCCGTACGATCCAAGTAGAAAACAAGTGCCCGTTTGCAGTCCAGGGTGTGAAGAACTCGTTTCCCCGGGTGGGAATGAGGCCACAGGAAGAACATGGTAAGGATAACTGACTGGTTGATGTAGAACGCAGTCACCACCTTCGGCAGGAACTTTGGATGTGCGCGCAACACTACACGATCATGGAAGAATTTTGTGTAGGGAGCATACGTAACCAGGGCTTGGATCTTGCTGACCCTGTGAGCGGAAATGATCACCACCAGGAACATAACTTTCCAGGTGAGGAACTTCAGGTCACAGGATTTGAGAGGCTCGAACGGATGTCGCATGAGCCTCGCTAAGATGACATCGAGATCCCGGGGGGTCGCCGGAGGGCGAAGTGGTGGTATTAGTTGGACTAGGCGCCGCATAAAACGCTCGACCAGTGGGCTGACTGAGATGGGCGCCCTTGGAACACTCTGGTGGTAGGCGCTGTGTACTCAGACTGAGCTGGTCTGGAGGCCGAACTCGGACAGGTGTCACAGATAATCCAGGAGGCCGGGGAGCGGGCAGGAGAAAGGGTCCAGTCTGTGGCCCCCACACCAGGTGGAGAAACGCTTCCATTTTGAGCTGTAGGATCTGTGAGTGGAAGTTTTCCGGGATTCAATCAAGACCCTGGACACCCCATCCAAGAGCTGCAAAGGCCAGTGCCCGGAGGTTCGGGTGGCACAGGGTACCCTAGTTCTGCGATAGGAGGTTGGGAGTCGTCCCCAGTGGAACCTGTGTGCTCACGGACAGGTCCTGGAGAAGAGGGAACCAGACCTGCCTTGGCCAGGAGGGTGTCATTAGGATCATGGTCCCCTCATCTGCTCGCAGCTTCGTCAGAGTCCTCGAGAGAAGCGGGATTGAGGGATACGTGCACATGAGGCTTGTCCCCAGTGAAGGGAGAATGTGTCGCAGGCCGGATGGTCCTCCCCTAGGATCAGAACATGCTCACCTTGTGATTATGGGGAGAGGCAAACAGGTCCATGTCCGGCATGCCCCAGCGACAGAATAGGTTGGCTGCTACTGCCGGGTTCAAAGCCACTCGTGTGGTTGGAAGGACCGGCTGAGGGGGTCCGCCAACATGTTTTGGTGGCCCAGCAGGTATGTGGCCTGCAGGTACATCCCTTTGGAAAGGGCCCAATCCCGGACCTGTAGCGCTTCCTGGCAGAGGAGGAAGGAGCCCGTGCCACCCTGCTTTTTGATGTACCACATTGCCAACCTGGTTGTCCGTTCTTATGAGGACAACCTGTCCTGGAAGGCCCACAGGGCGTACTGGATCGCCTGCAATTCCAGAAAGTTTATCTGCCAGCGGGATTCAGCCGCAGTCCAAAGGCCCCGAGTATACAGGCTGTCCGTGTGGGACCCCCTCCCCTGAGGTGAGGCGTCAGTGGTGAGGGTCACCCGGGGCAGAGCAGGCTAGAATGGGAGAGTTATTTCCAGATTGGGTAGGGCTTCCCACCAGGCCAGGAAGAGACAGAGAGGGTCCATCACCAGCACTTCCAGATCCTGGGATGCCTGTCGCCATTGCCACCGCAAGGCCCACTGCGGGTCCCGCACCTTGAATACTGTGTACAATTCTGGTCGCTGCATTTCAAAAAAGATATAGTTGTGATGGAGAAGGTACAGGGAAGGGCGACCAAAATGATAAAGGGAATGGAACAGCTCCCCTATGAAGAAAGACTAAAGAGGTTAGGACTTTTCAGCTTGGAGAAGAGATGGCTGAGGGGAGATATGATAGAGGTGTTTAAAATCATGAGAAGTCTAGAACGGGTTAATGTGAAGCAGTTATTTACTCTTTCGGATAATAGAAAGACTAGGGGGCACTCCATGAAGTTAGCATGGGGCACATTTAAAACTAATCGGAGAAAGTTCTTTTTTACTCACCGCACAATTAAGCTCTGGAATTTGTTGCCAGAGGATGTGGTTAGTGCAGTTAGTGTAGCTGTGTTTAAAAAAGGATTGGATAAGTTTTTGGAGGAGAAGTCCATTACCTGCTATTGATTAAATTGACTTAGAGAATAGCCACTGCTATTACTAGCAACAGTAGCATGGAATAGAGTTAGTTTTTTGGGTACTTGCCAGGTTCTTATGGCCTGGATTGGCCACTGTTGTAAACAGGATGCTGGGCTTGATGGACCTTTGGTCTGACCCAGTATGCCATGTTCTTATGTTCTTAGATGGGCCAAGGAGGTCACGTGGACTGAGGCTGCCCAGCAGGCGGAGCAGAAGATAGCTTGGTATCATCGCCCTGTTGTGAACGAGGGTAGCCAGCGAAGAGAGGGTGGCCGCTCGATACCTGGGCAGAAAGGTTTTCGCCTATGCTGTGTCCAACTTGGCACCAATAAAGTCCAGCCGAGGAGACGGACTGAGATGTGATTAGGGAAAATTGATCACGAATCCCAGGGTCTGTAAGGTGTTGACCGTTAAAGCTAGAGCATTCATGGCCCAGGAGTGTGAATCGCTCCAGATCAGCCAGGTGTCCAGGTATGGAAAGACGTGGACCGAGCGACACCTGAGGTAGGCAGCCACCACCACCAAGCACTCATGAAGTTCAAGCGGTAGCCCTGGCGGACAATGGAGAGACCGAAGTGATCACTTCCCAGCAGCTCGTGACGTGAAGGAGCCTGTTACCGAATGGGGGACCGGCCACCATAGGAACCGGCATTTGGCTCGTGCCCCTTCGCCACCAGTCAAAAGCCGGCGGACGAGGCATACTGTGGGGCTGGAAGGGCGCTCTGTATCCGCTGCTGCTGGTCGCGACCTCTGGGACTGGGCCTGGGTGGGGCAGCTGGAGGGAAGTACTTCTTTGGCTGGTAGAAGGGCTTGCGAGAGCCTGGCCTGGAAGACTTCCTGGTAGAAGGGGCCTCAGAGGGGCTGGCGGAACATTGCAGAAGAGTATCATTCTGGTCCTTCCGTTGTGCCATGACCTCCTTCACCTTGACCCCAAACAGGTTCTCGTCTGTGCAAGGGAGGTCCGCAAATCTGTCCTGTACCTCTGCTTGGAGGCTGTAAGCCAAGCTAGCCTTCTGGCGCCGATGCCCCCGGCGGCTAGACGGGCTGCGGTTTCAAAGGCGTTGTAGGTCGACCTGACCTTGTGTCTACTAGCCTCAAGGCCCAGAGTGGCAATGGTGGTGAGGAACTCCTGCTCTTGATGGGGGAGGCTCTCCGCAAGCTCTTGGACCTGCTTCCACAGGTTGCGGTCATATTGGGTCACCAGCATAGTCCCTTGGAACATTTTTCTTCCATTGTCATTGAGCTCCCTATTTTCGTGTCCAAGGAATTATCCCCTCATATAGGGAAAGGTGGCCCATACTGTAGTTACATAATGTTGGGTTCTATCTTGGGAGTTACTACCCAGGAAGGAGATCTGGACGTCATAGTGGATGATGCATTGGGGATCTCTGCCCAGTGTGCTGTGGTGATCAGGACAGCAAGCTGTTGGGAATTGAGAGGTGAATGGCACATAGAATGATGGATGTCATGACGACTCTGTATCGCTCCATTGTGGGACTGCATTTTGGGTGCTGTGTGCAGTTCTGGTTGCTGCATCACAGAGAGGATATGGTTGCAATGGAGAAGGTGCATAGAGGGGTGAACAAAATGATGGGGGACATGGAACGGCTGCCCAATGAGGAAGGGCTAGAGAGGTTGGGGCTATTCGGTTTGGAGAGGAGACGACTGAGGGGGGGATATGATAGAGGAAGGATCCGAGGGGGAATATGATCATGGAAGGATGACAGGGGGGATATGATCATGGAAGGACAACCAATTTACATTAACTTGTTCATTTACTCTGCCAGATAACGAAAGGACCAGGAGGCACTCCATGAGGTTGGCAGGTGGCTCATTTAGAACAAATTGAAGTAGATTCTTTTTCACTCGGCACAAGGTTAAGCTCTGGAATTTATTGCCAAAATGTTGAGATTACTTACCTGATAATCTCCTTTTCCATAGTGTAGACAGATGGACTCAGAACAAGTGGGTATAGTGTGCTCGTGCTAGCAGTTGGAGACGGATCTGACGTCAGCACGGGTACATATACCCCCACAGGAAGTTAAGCAACTCAGTAATCTTCCTTGCAAAAGCTGTTGTGGATATATGTGTACTGACCGATCGATGAATTAGTGAAACAGGATTCCCCTGACCGATTGATAGTAGCTGGAGACCGCCAGCATTCCCAACCGGAAGACGTCGACACCTGGTAGAGTGGACGCACTCATGTAAGAAGTGATAAGGCTTACCTTGAATCGGTGAAACCCCCGTATACCGGCAGCCGGGCGGGATGCTGAGTCCATCTGTCTACACTAAGGAAAAGGAGATTATCAGGTAAGTAATCTCAACATTTCCTAGCGTGTAGCCAGATGGACTCAGAACAAGTGGGATGTACAAAAGCTACTCCCGAGCCGGGCGGGAGGCTGCCTGAGGACCGCGTAGGACCGCCCTTGCAAATGCTGTGTCATCCCTGGCCTGGACATCCAGACGGTAAAATCTGGAAAAGGTATGGAGGGATGACCATGTCGCCGCCTTACATATATCCGCGGGTGACAGCATCCTAGATTCTGCCCAAGAGGCCGCCTGCGCTCTGGTAGAATGAGCCTTGACCTGCAGAGGCGGTGACTTCCCGGCCTCTACGTAGGCTGCTCTGATAACTTCTTTGATCCAGCGGGCGATGGTGAGCCGTGAGGCCGCTTCTCCTTGTTTCTTCCCGCTGTGAAGGACGAACAGATGGTCCGTCTTTCGTACTGCTTCTGTCATTTCCAGGTATCTGGGCAGTAATCTGCCGATGTCGAGATGGCGTAGCAAACGCCCTTCTTCTGATTTCTTCAAACCCGCTGTGGTTGGCAAGGATATGGTTTGGTTGAGGTGAAATTGTGAGACTACTTTAGGTAGAAAGGAGGGAACCGTGCGAAGATGGATAGCCTCAGGAGTGATTATGAGAAAGGGATCACGGCAGGACAGCGCTTGTAGCTGAGATGCGGCGTGCTGAACACACTGCCAGCAGGAACACCATCTTCAAAGTTAGCGAACGGAGAGACAGGCCCCGAAGGGGTCTGAAGGTGGATCCTGCGAGGAAATCCAAAACAAGGTTGAGGTTCCACAGGGGCACTGGCCACTTCAGTGGCGGACGAATGTGCTTGACTCCTTTCAGAAAGCGAGAAACATCTGGGTGCGTGGCAATGGTCTTGCCATCCCTCCTGGGACCGTAGCAAGACAGCGCAGCCACCTGAACCTTGATGGAGCTTAGGGAGAGACCCTTCTGAAGCCCATCCTGCAGGAAATCCAGAACAATAGGGATAGTAGTCGCATGTGGATTGGTGCCATGAGTGTCGCACCAGGCTTCAAATACTCTCCAGATCCTTATGTAGGTGAGGGATGTGGAAAACTTGCGCGCTCGGAGGAGTGTATCTATCACCGGCTCCGAGTAACCTCTTTTCTTCAGACTAGCCCTTCTCAATGGCCAGACCGTAAGAGAGAATTGAGCTGGATCCTCGTGGAGGATGGGACCTTGACGCAGCAGGTCCCTGAGCGGAGGCAGGGGAAGAGGCTCCCCTGTCAGTAGTCTTCTCATGTCCGCGTACCAGGGTCTTCTTGGCCAGTCTGGTGCCACTCATTCTCAAATCAAATCTGTTGTAAAAAGCACTTATTTCAAATTAAGAATTTTATGTAAGCTAAAACCAATAACTTTTGTACAGTCCTACAAAGTCTTATTTTACTAAAACTAGATTATTCTAATTCTGTCTATCCTGGTTTACCTGTTAGCACCAGAAAAGCACTTCAGGTAATACAGAATTAGGCTGCTAGGATCTTGACTGGCTCTTCTTGCAACACTCTCATTACACCTAACCTACAGTCTCTCCATTGGCTCCCAGGCCAATGGAGAATAAAGTTTAAAATTCTGATTTAGTTCACAGTGCAGTGAGCAATGATGTTCTACCTTGCATCAGCTCACTCGTGAAAATATAGAGACCAATTAGACTAATCGGAGAAAGTTCTTTTTTACTCAACGCACAATTAAACTCTGGAATTTGTTGCCAGAGGATGTGGTTAGTGCAGTTAGTATAGCTGTGTTTAAAAAAGGATTGGATAAGTTCTTGGAGGAGAAGTCCATTACCTGCTATTAAGTTCACTTAGAGAATAGTCACTGCCATTAGCAATGGTAACATGGAATAGACAGTTTTTGGGTACTTAGAGAATAGCCACTGCTATTACTAGCAACAGTAGCATGGAATAGAGTTAGTTTTTTGGGTACTTGCCAGGTTCTTATGGCCTGGATTGGCCACTGTTGGAAACAGGATGCTGGGCTTGATGGACCCTTGGTCTGACCCAGTATGGCATTTTCTTATGTTCTTATGTTTTGTACAATATGCACTCTCTACCTAGCTTGTTTGAAGCTACATAGAGTGCATTGTACAAATCAACTCCTCTTTACCTTTCATCAATTCATACAACAGAAAATCTTCAGTGATGTTAACTTGCTGTTCGTACCTCTGTGTATGTAAAACCAAACCCCCAACTACCCCACCCCCCAAACCAAGTTAAAAGTGCCCCCTCTTACAGAGGTATAAATAGAGAGTGACATTGATTTCTATAGAGGCATTGTCTCTCTCTCCCCCCCCACCCAAAAAAATGCTGCGATGTGGTAAATAATGCAAGGTAGCGGCATTGTAGGAATTAATGCAAGGTGTGATAATGTAGCATACATTGTGAAAATTGCTTATGCGATGTGGTAGCTTGGAAACTTGCCTAACCGCACCTTTTTTTTTTTTTTTAAATCACAGGCACTATTTCAGCTATATTTATAGCATTTTGATAAATCAAGGAGATAATTTGTTGTATACAAAAATAGACAAAAGATAATATATGCAGCTCCATGTTTACCTCTTTTGATTTAACTTTTACTAATAATTTCACAGCTTACACACTGTATAAGATGAAGACATTAACGTTTTATGTAAATTAGTCAATACATATCTGACAGTTCCATGTTATAAACCCTAATATACCCAGCTACAACTAGATCTCCTTAGGCATAACAGAATCTTCTATCCAATTAGAGTATTTTCTACAGCAAGACCAAGCCTATTTCAGTCACCTGAAATATAAAGTAGGGTGGATCCTTAAGGCTTTGGTCTGTTCCAAGAAGAGGGGGAAGGGCTCTTTTGCATCCAGACAGTGTAAGACTTGTTTAGGTATATGAGCATTGGGCCTGGGAAAAAAAAACAAACTTTGGAAGGACAAATGACTGATTAAGGTGGAAATCCAACACCACTTAGGCAAAAGCTTGGAATGAATGTGCAGCACCATCTTATTGATGAAACTTGGTGTAAGTTGGCGAGGTCACTAAATCCCAAAGTTCACAGACTCTGCAAAGTGAAAAGACTGCCACCAAAAACATGACTTCCCTGGTCAGATAACTGAGCTCACAAGAGTTCAGAGGCTCAAAAAGAGCTTTACCAGCTGGATAAGTACCACAATAAGAATATAAAAAGTGCCAAGCTGGGTCAGACCAAGGGTCACTGAGCCCAGCATTCTGTCTCAGACAGCAGCTGGTCTAGGACACAAGAACTCGTCAAATCCCCAACAGTTGATCTGTTTCTTATATTTCACCTACCTGGCTAATAACTAGTTATGGACTTTTCCTTCAGGAACTTGTTTAATCCTCTTTTGAACCGCATTATCAGGCTGATACAGTAAAGTCGTGCGGAAAACGTGTGCTCAGTGTTGAGCGCCCATTTTCTTAATGAGCGCCCAGCCAACTCTCCTGGGCATGTGGATTACAATATTTAAATTTGCAGCCAAGCTAAAAGGGACAATTGCGTGCCCCTAGCGCTTCTTTGGCAGCCCAGGAGAGGTGGCTGTCAGTGGGTTAGGAAAACGAACGCTCAATTTTCGAGCTTTCGTTTTCCTATCCTGTGCCATGGGTTAGGGAAAATGGATGCTCATTAATTGAGCATCCCTTTTCCTTAACTGTCCGCCTGTACTTTTTTTTTTTTTAACCTTTTGATTCTTCCGGCTTAACATCACCACAATATTAAGTTGGAGGATGTACAGAAAAACAGTATTTTCTACTTTTCTGTATACGTTTTTGGGCGCTCAGAAAGGAATGCCTGCTCTCGGCTGGCATTTAATTTCTGAGCATACAAATGTGCGGATCGGGCGCACTTTCTTTTTTGTATTTGGGGTGAATAGCTAATAGCCTCAACAACATGCATTTGAATGTGATGAGTTCTATTAGTTTCGGGGAGGGAGGGTTGGACACGTGTTTTGGATGCACGTCCACAACCCCTTATACCATAAGGGGTTTAGCGCGTTTTGGATGCACATCCACAACCCCTTATACCATAAGGAGTTTAGCACGTCGAAAACGCACGTTCAATCACGTGTTAAACAGTGTGCTCAGCCAAGCATGCTTTACTGTATTGGCCTGAATGTTAGTTGCCTTGACCACATCCTCTGGCAACAGATTCATAGCTTGATTGTGCACTGCATGAAAAAAAATACTTCCTACAATTTGTTTTAAATTTGCCTGTTTGCTAGTTTCATGGAGTGTTCCACAGTCCTACTGTTGACTGAAAGGGTAAATAACCATTCCCGATTTACCCATTACACCTCACTCATGATTCTATAAATTTCAATCATATCCCTCTCTCAGTCATCTCTTTTCAAAGATAAAAATCCTTAATCTGTTTAGCCTTTTTCCATAAAGGAGCTTTTCCATCACCTTTATCACCCTTTTCTATACTTTTTCCATATCCGCTGCGTCTTTTTTGAAATGGGGTGACCAGAACTGCACACAGTACTCAAGGTGAGATCCTACTATGGATCTATAAAAGGGCATTATGATATTCGACATTTTCTCCTCTATTCCTTTCCAAATAATTCCTAGCATTCTATTTGCCTTTTTTAATCACTGCTGCACACTGAGCCAAAGATTTCAAAGTATTATTCTCAAGGACTCCAAGGTCCTTTTTTCCTGGGTGGTAACTTCTAACATGGAACTCAGCATCGTGTAGTTGTAGCTGGAATTATTTTTCCCTATGTGCAATAATCCACACTTGTCCACATTAAATTGCATCTGCCTACTCTCTTAGTCTCACAAGGTCTTTCTGCAGTTCTTCACAATCCGCTGTCATTTTAACAACCACAGACAATTTTGTGTCATCTGCAAATTTGGTCACCTCACTTGTTCCTTTTTCTCCAGATCATTTATGAATATGATAAATAGTTGAGGTCCCAATACAGATCCTTGAAGAACTCCACTAACAATCTTTCTCATTTAAGAAAAATAGCCATTTAGTTCTACCCTCTGTTTCCTGTCTTTTAAGTTAGCAATCCACAACAGGCCACTGCCTCCAATCCCATGACCTGCCAAATTACAGTGGAATCTCATGAAGGACTTTGTCAAATGCTTTCTAAAATTCCAAATACACTATATCAACCAGCTCACCTTTGTCTGCAAGTTTATTTACACCCTTAAAAAAATCTAATAAATTAGTAAGGCAAGACTTCCTTTTGCAAAAACCATGTTGATTCTACCCATTAAACCATGTCTATATATGTGGTCAGCAATTTTGTTTTTAAGAATAGTTTCAATCATTTTGCCAGGCACCAAAGTCAGGCTTCACCGATCTATAGTTTCCTGGATTACCCTTGGAACCCTTTTTAAAAATTAGTATCACATTGGTCATCTTCCAATCTTCTGGTACCATGGCTGTTTTAAATGATAGGTTGCAAATCACCAGAAACATGTCTGTAATTTCATTTTTGAGTCATCACCATCAAAACATGTATCTGATGTGGGTATGACCCCAACATCCTCCCTCAGAGAAGACACAGGCAAAGAATTCATGTAGCTTTTCAGCTATTTTTCTTGTTTTCTGTAACCATCCCTTTTACCCTTTGGCCTTCTAGTAGCCCAAATGACTCCCTCACAGGCTTTTTACTTTAAATGTACTTGAAAAAGTTTACTTGTTTTTACATTAATGGCTCATTTCTTTCCAAATCTCTGAGGCTGCTTAATTACCTTTTTAAAAAATCTAACTTGCTATTGGTGGAACCAAGCTGCTGGCACTAACTTTCAAAAAGAAGATAGAGCAGCTTTTAAACTAGAACAAGGGGGAAAGCAAACAGTCACTCAGGAGTGCATGGTTCAGAGAAATGTATCCTTAAAGGATACTAATGAAATAGGAGAGTTAGGGCATCCCAACAGAGAGGTTCCATTAAAAGCAAACATAGTACATGTGCCTATATGTAAAAAAAAATCACCGAAGCTAATGATTTCCAAATTATCCCTAACAACTGAAAAGCAGGTTAATACAAACAAAAAACACACTTTGAAATGTCTGTATGCCAATGCCAGAAGTCTAAGAAAATGGGAGAGTTATAGCAGCAAATGATGAGATTGACATAATTGGCATCACAGAGACTTGGTGGAAGAAGGATAACCAATGGAACAGTGCTATATCAGGGTACAAAGTATATCGCAATGATAGGAAGGATCAACTTGGTGGGGGTGAGGCACTTTATGTCCGGGAGGGTATAGATTCCAACAAGATAAAGATCATATAAG
Organism: Rhinatrema bivittatum; assembly: GCF_901001135.1. Taxonomy (NCBI): domain Eukaryota; kingdom Metazoa; phylum Chordata; class Amphibia; order Gymnophiona; family Rhinatrematidae; genus Rhinatrema; species Rhinatrema bivittatum. The sequence goes on from NC_042615.1 coordinate 125,313,833, forward strand.
AAACTAAATGCTCAGCAGAATCTATATGGGTAGAAATCCCATGTGTGTTGGGCAAGATTATAATCCACCTGGACAAAATGGTCAGACAGATGATGAAATGCTAAGAGAAATCAGGGAAGCTAACCAATTTGGCAATGCAATAATAATGGAATATTTCAATTACCCCAATATTGCCTGGGTAAAGGACTTGCTAGAGACAAAGTTCCTGGATGTAATAAATGACTGCTTCATGGAGCAATTGGTTCAGGAATCAACAAGAGAGGGAGCTATTTTAGATTTAATTCTTAGTGGAACGCAGGATTTGGTGAGAGAGGTAACTGAGGTGGGGCCACTTGGCAACAGTGATCATAACATGATCAAGTTTAAACTAATGACTGGAAGGGGGACAATAAGTAAATCTGCAGCTCTAACACTAAACTTTCAAATGGGAAACTTTGATAAAATGAGGAAAATAGTTAGAAAAAAACTGAAAGGTGCAGTTGCAAAGGTTAAAAGTGTTCAACAGACATGGACATTGTTTAAAAATACAATCCTAGAGGCGCAGTCCATATGTATTCCACACATTAAGAAAGGTGGAAGGAAGGCAAAACAATTACCGTCATGATTAAAAGGTGAAGTGAAAGAGGCTATTTTAGCCAAAAAAACATTCTGCAAAAATTGGAAGGAGGATCCATCTGAAGAAAATAGGATAAAACATAAGCATTGTCAAGTTAAGTGTAAAACATTGATAAGACAGGCGAAGAGAGATTTGAAATGAAGTTGGCCATAGAGGCAAAAACTCATAATAAAAACTTTTTAAAATATATCCGAAGCAAGAAACCTGTGAGAGAGTCGGTTGGACCATTAGATGACCGAGGGGTTCAAGGGCTCTTAGGGAAGATAAGGCCATTGCAGAAAGAATAAATTAATTCTTTGCTTCTGTGTTTACTAATGAAGATGTTGGGGAAATACCAGTTCCGGAGATGGTTTTCAAGGGTGATGAGTCAGACGAACTGAACGAAATCACTGTGAACCTGGAAGATGTAGTAGGCCAGATTGATAAACTAAAGAGTAGCAAATCACCTGGACTGGATGGTATGCATCCTAGGGTCCTGAAGGAACTAAAAAATGAAATTTCTGATCTATTAGTTAAAATTTGTAACCTATCATTAAAATCATCCATTGTACCTGAAGACTGGAGGGTGGCCAATGTAACCCCAATATTTAAAAAAGGCTCCAGGGGCGATCCGGGTAACTATAGACCAGTGAGCCTGACCTTCAGTGCCAGGAAAAATAGTGGAAACTATTCTCAAGATCAGAATCATAGAGCATATAGAAAGACATGGTTTAATGGAACACAGTCAACATGGATTTACCCAAGGGAAGTCTTGCCTAACAAACCTGCTTCATTTTTTTGAAGGTGTTAATAAACATGTGGATAAAGGTGAACCGGTAGATGTAGTGTATTTGGATTTTCAGAAGGCTTGTGGCTCCATCCCCCAATCTTCCAGTTCACTTTCTTACAGCCTTGCTTCCAAAGCTTTGAATCGCTCCATTTTTTTTACGCATAATAATATCTGACCATAGTATACAAGTATTGCTGAATATGGCAGCCAATTCTTCAAGATCTTTCCTTATCTGTACTCACTGCCTGCAGTTAATGCCCCCTAAATCATTATCACCCGAGGTGGGATACTGACGGACATTGTAGGAAGGCCCGAGACAAAAGACACAGACGTCATGCGGGTCCTTGATTGACAGTCTACGGACACTCAGGGCACTTCCTAAAACTGGTCCCCATTGAAAAAAGGGCAGCGAGCAGCTCAGGAGCTGACTGCAAAAATCACCTACCGAATGCCGGAGGAATCAATTTGCGATGGGGGACTCCGAGGTGGGGAAAAATTGGAGAAAAAACATTGAATTCTTCCATGAGAAAAAAGTTTGAAACAGAGCTCAACAAACCATGAGGCAACACCACTGCAGAAAAAAGGAGACTGAAGGGGGATCCCGTGTGGTTACAGGGTTAGTGGCATGTTGGACAAGCTCAGTGTGCCAGTCAAAGTTTACAGAAATTTTGACAAAAGTATTATGTGACGGGCTCCATCTGATGATATCCATCTGTGAGGACTACCATCCTGCTTGTTCTGGGAGAAAGAAAAGCTCTCCAAGGTCAGAAAAACTAAAAAGGTTTTTCAAAACATGTGCAGGAGTTTCCACATAGCCTCTGCTGCATAACTCTTCACTCTTTACAGAAGTTAAGCTTCAACTCTGCAGGGGAGGAGGTTGAGATTGTGCAGTTGACTTGCTCTGCTGTCTTCAGAGAATATCTGTTACAGATAAGCAACTTTGCTTCTCTTTCTATAAGTAGGAAAGTAATCAGCTACAGAAGTGAGGACTGCCAAACTGAAGGTTGCATTTAAGTACGTTATGTTTCTAAACCAGCAGCGAAATGTGAAACCCTTACTTGGAAGAGGGTGGAAGGAGAACTGCAAGAATTAGTTAAATAAGCTTTTGAGAACTGCATGGGTCAAAACTGATATCTTGACATGAAGCATTTTCTTGGCAGTAATGACCAGTGTTGGTGGAGATTTTGTAGATTTCTATGGAGGCAGAGAAATGTTCTGTTGTGGATTGAGAACTGGTTAAAAGTCAGAATAGAGCTTAAATGGTCAATTTTCTCAATGCAGAAAGGTGAATAGTGGAATGCCCCAGGAATCTGTACTAAGACTGCTGCTTTTTAACATTTATAAATGATCTAGAAATGGGAATAACGAGTGAGGTGATCAAATTTGCTGTTGATACAAAATCACTCAAAGGTGTTAAAGCACAAGAGGATTGTGAGAAATTGCAAGAGGACCTTGCAAGATTGGGAGACTGGCAACCAAATGCAAGATGACATTGAATGTGGACAAGTACAAAGTGATGCATGTAGGAAGAGCAACCTAAATTATAGCTATATAATGCAAGGATCCACTTTGGGAGTCACCACCCAGGAAAAGGATCTAGGTGTCTTCGTGTACATGTTGTTGAAATCCTTTGCTCAGTGTGTGGCTGCAGACAAGAAAGCAAATAGGATGTTAGGAATTATTAGGAAAGCAATGGAGAATAAAACAGAATATCACAATGCCTCTTATTGCTCCATGATGCGACCAAAACTTGAGTATTGTGTGTGCAGTTCTTGTCACTGCATCTCAAAAGAAACATACAGAATTAGAAAAGATAAAGGGAAATGACCAAAATGATAAAAGGGATGGAATGATTCCCCTATGAGGAAAGGCTAAAGAGGTTGGGACTCTTCACTTTGGAGAAGAGACAGCTGAGAGGAGATGTGACAGAATAGAGTTGGATGAGTAAACACAAATTGGTTGTTTACTCTTTCAACAAGTACAAAGACTAGGGGACATTCAATGAAGTTACTAGGTGATATAAAGAGAAAATATTTTCCTTACTCAATGCATAAATAAACACTGGAATTTGTTGCCAAAGGATGTGGGGGAAGCTGTTAGTGTTAGCTAGGTTTAAAAGGGGTTAGCTTTCACTTTACATTCAGGCCGATACAGTAAGGACGCGTTAGAAAGAGTGTGGCAGAGCCGGGCGCACCCTCATTTGCCTCACACACAGTTCGGATCACATACCGCTCGATACAGTATTTAAATTAGACGCAAATGCAAGCCGCGTCCAAAGCGCATCCATGAAGCGCAATCCATTTTACTGTATAGAGCGCTATACAGCGCCTAAACAGTATCCTGGGTGCGCTGGTACCTGTCATTTCAAATGTCAGGTACCAGGAAGTGGATGGTTCTCCTACGCTCGGGCATCGGGGATTGCCAGTCCTCTCTCCCCCCCCTCCAGAAGCAAGGCGCAGGGCGAAAATCGACTCGACATGTTATTAAAGCAAATAGAAATTGTAACAAAAGTAAACTTACTGCATGCTTCCAGCAGCCCCAGTCCTCTCTCCCCTCCTCCCGAGGCGCGCACCGGGGCTCCCCTGCATCCCGGGGGCAGCCGGTGGCGAAAGCGGCTTCCAGCAGCCCCGCTGGCGAAGGTGCATGAACGCACATCCAATTTGGGCGCTCAAGGCAGTGAAGGCGCATGAGCGCACGCCATGACCTCAGACGTTCATCCGGGCGCTCAGGTCACGGCATGCGCTCATGCGCCTTCGCTGCCTTGAGCGCCCAAATTAGACGTGCGTTCATGCACCTTCGCCAGCGGGGCTGCTGGAAGCCTCTTTCGCCACCGGCTGCCCCCGGGAGGCAGGGGAGCCACGGTTCGCACCTCGGGAGGAGGGGAGAGAGGACTGGGGCTGCTGGAAGCATGCAGTAAGTTTACTTTTGTTACAATTTCTATTTGCTTTAATAACATGTCGAGTCGATTTTCGCCCTGCGCCTTGCTTCGGGAGGGGGGGAGAGAGGACTGGCAATCCCCGATGCCCGAGAGTAGGAGAACCAGGCCACACCATGTTACTCGCTTGCTCCAACCCACCCACTTATTTGACCGGAGCCTGCCTATTGCTGTCACATCCCTCTAACGCCAGGGTAAGGGTAGGTGGTAAATTAACGGGTTAAAGACGCGGCAAATCAGTTGGTTAAAAAGGCGATAATCGGGCTGCACGTTACTGTATGGGAGGGAATAGGTAATCCGATCGTTTACATATCATATACATGCTGCGGGCGGAAAGGGATATGCGTCAATTTAAAGAAGCGGTAAGGATTGGTAAAAACGGATAGTGAATCTCGGGTTAGACTTACGCGGCCAAATTGTGGGTACAAAGCGGGTTAGAAACAGGGTAACCGCGGCTGTGCTTTAACTGTATCGGCCTGATTAAAAGTAGTTGTCCAAATTGATTATAACAATAAAAGATTCAAGCAGTGATTTCTATGGAAAGTGTTTGCTTTGTAATTGAAAATCCTTGATTGACTGGTTTAAAGGAGATTAGTAATCAAGAATTTTCTGTAAGACTTAGTTCTGTCCAAACAGAATAAAGATTGCTTCTGCAGTCCAAGGTATTAAGAGCTTTTTGCTTTGTTTGTGGTCTTGGAAAAGGTATTGGTAATGCGATGGGTTGATAAGATACCACTTCTGGAACAAATTTAGGATACATTTTCAAAACACTATTGAAAATTTGTGAATACAGAGAATATGACACTAGTGATTAATTTGCTTACTCTATAAGCAGAAGTTACAGCTATCAAAACCAAAAACTTCCAAGAAAGGAAATTACTTCTGCTGTAGCTAGAGGCTCAAAAGGCATTTTAATAAGGTCAGCAAGAACTGCATTTAGATGCTGAGAGGTAGGAGGATTGCTACTTGAAAGACATTTAGGTCTTTCATGAATTTGGCAACTGTAGGTTGTTGAGTCATAAGAATTTCTCCTAAATTCTGGTGGTATGCTCCCATAGCACTAAGGTGAACTTTGAATGAATTAGTTTTCAAACCGGATTCAGAAAGAATTAACAGATATTTAGACAGCAGAAGAATATGGCAAAGGGGTCGTGACTGATGTATGCACCAGAAAGAAAATCTTTTCCATTTAAAGTTGTAAGGTCTTTGAGTAGATCATTTTGTTGATGTTACAAAAACCTTACACACTCTTAGGTAAATGCAGTAAAAAGACAAGATGACTTTCAACATCTAGGGGGCAGTCAGAGCCAAAGACTGAGTTTTGAATGAAAAAGAATCTCATTGCATTGAGTGATCAGGTATGGGAATATTTTTAACCTAACTGGCTTTTGAACAGGTAAATGTTGTATCCAAGCAAAGCAAATTTGATATGGCCTTGAACAGGCTTTCAAAATCATTAAGTCCTTTTCTCTTCTTAATGTTCAAATTGTATTGGTTGAGTGGAATCTGAGGTACACAAAGAACTAATTCCATGGGATTGAAAAAGCACCTGTTGCTAACTTCTTTGGAAACAGTAGGTCAGACATTTGTGTAACTGAATGGGGCTGCATATCGATCTATTTGCAGAGTCCCCCCCAAAGCTGAAAAAGTTACTCACTGGTCCAACTGATCATTTTGTGTGGTTGTAGCGACTAAGAGTCTATCTGATTTTGGTTTCTAGGAGGATATATGGCCATTAGGTGCATTTTTTTATAAAACTGACCATTCCCATACCTTGCAGGCTTTTTGATAAAGACGGAAAAAGAGTTTCTCCTTGTTTGCTGATGTAGTACACTGCTAGTTGGTTGTGTTTGAATTAACACCACTTTTCTTTTTAAGAAGGAAATAAAAAAGCATTGAAAATTGCTCTCAACTCTAAATGGATTATTTGGTGCAATTTTTCCCGTGGAGAACAAATTATCTGAAAATGAAGGTTGTTCAGATGGGTTCTCCATCCTTGATTGAAGCCATCTATGGTTATTGTAAGTTGAAAAAGATTAGTGAAAAAATTGTTCAACGGATTTGAAGAAGTCATCTACCACACTAGAGATTGGATGAGTGTGTTGGAGGAAAGTACCTTATGCAACAGCTGTTGTAGATGTATGTGAATCGGTTATTTACATTTTCGAATAATAGAAGGACCAGGGGGCATTCCATGAAGTTAGCAAGTAGCACATTTAAGACTAATCGGAGAAAATTCATTTTCACTCAATGCACAATAAAGCTCTGGAATTTGTTGCCAGAGGATGTGGTTAGTGCAGTTAGTGTAGCTGGGTTCAAAAAAGGTTTGGATAAGTTCTTGGAGGAGAAGTCCATTAACGGCTATTAATAAGTTTAGTTAGGGAATAGCCACTGCAATTAATTGCATCAGTAGCATGGGATCTTCTTAGTGTTTGGGTAATTGCCAGGTTCTTGTAGCCTGGTTTGGCCTCTGTTGGAAACAGGATGCTGGGCTTGATGGACCCTTGGGTCTGACCCAGCATGGCAATTTCTTATGTTGGTTCCACTGGAACTTTAAGTGTCATAGACCATGTCTCATATGTAGACATCCAAACACGACATGAACCGCTGATATCATATTGCCTAGCATCTTCATGAAGACGTTGATTGTAACTTTCCTTTGTTCGGAAAATTAAGATTATTTTGGTTAGATCATGTACTCTCTCTGTTGAGGAAGAAATGCCTTTCCTTTGGTGGTGCCGAGGCAAGCTTCTATGAAGTCTACTGTGTGTCAGTTACATACTGGATTTTGGAAAATTGAAGATGAATCATATGGATTGAAGAAGGTTCAGAGTAGAGGCTTATGCTTCCTAAAGGGTACTACTGGATATGAACCAATCACCCAAGTAGGGAAAAACAAAGACATAGGCCCGTCCATGCAGAGACTTTCCTCTCAGAGTTAGACTTATCACAACTCAGCAAGACCTGGACAAAGATCTACCTAAGAATTGCCATTCTGGGTCACACCAAGGTCGACTGAGCCCAACATCCTGTCTCCGACAGTGGCCAATCTAGGTCACAAGTACCTGGAAGATTCTATAAAATAAATCTAATTTCTGTTACTCAATCCTCAGGATAGCAATAGTTTTCTTTAGTCTACCTAGCTAATAATATGTTTTGGCCTTTACCCCCAGAAACTTGTCCAAACTTCTTAAAAACCGCCATGATAGTCACCTTGATCACATCCTCTGGCAACAAAGATTCCACAGCTTGATAGTGCACCAAGTGAAAGTACATTCTATGATTTGTTTTGAATCTGCTAGACACTGCTTGTGGCTCACTCTTGCTTGATGCAATAATGGGTGAAGCCAACAGAAGATAAAGTAATTTTCCCAAGGTCATAAGATGTGTAAGTAGGGGAAGTGATTTGAACCCTTGGTTTCCTTGGTTCACAACTATAAACCACTAGGCCATGCCTTTTTCCCACTGGGAAGGACAAAGTTGCTCTAGATCCTAATGTAATATTTGAATTCCTACCTTTTCACAGGCATGGTTGTCGCTGTTTGAGTTCTGGAATTTAGTTTTGTTTTGGCATAGCAAGTTTGCTATATAGGTGCTGAATAACCTTTTCTTGCAGGATTTTGTGTTACTTCAAAATGTACCTGGTAATGGAAGGAATGTGTGTCACTATTAATGAGGTGACAAAAGAATTAGAAATTTTTTGTATGGTGAATAAGAGGTAGAAAACATCTTTGTTCAGCCCAGTTAGCTATTTCAGACATTATCTTAAACCAATGCAGTATGGATTTCTTGAGTTTATCAATTTTATCTTTTTTTTTTTTTTTGCAGTCAACCTCCATAAGTCACAGGTAAAGCAAATGTTGCTTACCTGATGTAACAGGTGTTCTCACAGGACAGCAGGATGTTAGTCCTCACAAATGGGTGACATCGAGGATGGAGCCCAACCATGGAAAACTTCTGTCAAAGTTTCAGGAACTTTGACTGGCCCCTACTGGGCATGCCCAGCACGGCACTAACCCTGCAGCCAGCAGGGGTCTCCCTTCAGTCTTGTTTCAAAGCTACAGGCAGTGCCGAAAAATAAAAGAAAAACGAACCCAACACCGCGGGGTGGCGGGCGGGTTTCGTGAGGACTAACATCCTGCTGTCCTGTGAGAACACCTGTTACATCAGGTAAGCAACATTTGCTTTCTCACAGGACAAGCAGGATGGTTGTCCTCACAAATGGGTGAGTACCGAGCTGAGGATGTCCTGACTTACACCAAATGTACCCAACGGCGTGCAACAGGCACAACAACTGGGGTGGAATTTTGGGGAAGGCCATCCGCACCCTACCGGGAAGGTGGAAGGGTGTTGGTACATCATGTTGGAAAAAAGTTACGCAAGACAGATTGGCCGAAGATGGAATCCTGTCTTCCAGCTTTATCCAAACAATAGTGGGCTGCAAATGTATGGAGTGAACTCCAGGTGGCAGCCTTGCAGATGTCAGGAAGCGGCACCGATCGAAGGTGTGCTACTGAAGTCACCATGGCCCTCACAGAGTGTGCTTTGACACGGTCTTGGAAAGGAATGCCAGCTTGCTGATAGCAGAAGGAAATGCAGTCCGCCAACCAGGAGGAAAGAGCGTGCTTACCCACAGGTTGTCCCAACTTGTTAGGATGGAAAGAGACGAATAATTGAGTGCTCTTCCTGTGAGAAACTGTACGGTCTAGATAAAAAGCTAGAGCTCGTTTACAGTCTAGGGTATGCAGAGTCTGTTCCCCGGAGTTGGAGTGGGGCCTGGGAAAAAAGATAGGTAGTATGATGGATTGATTGATGTGAAACTCCGAAACTACCTTAGGTAAAAATTTAGGGTGAGTGCGGAGCACCGCCCGGTCCTGCAGGAGTTTAGTGTAAGGCGGATAGGTGACTAGGACCTGTAATTCACTAACCCTGCGAGCGGAAGTGATAGCCAAAAGGAATAACACTTTCCATGTGAGATATTTTAGGTCACAGGAGTGGAGAGGTTCGAAAGGTGGCTTCATAAGGCGACCAAAAACCAGATTAAGGTCCCAAGATGGGGCCGGAGGACGTAAAGGTGGCTTCAAATGGAGCAAGCCTTTAAGAAAGCGTGTTACCAGGGGTTGTACTGATATAGGAACACCCCCTATACCTGTATAGAAGGCGGCTACCGCACTGACATGCATTCTTATGGAAGAGGTCTTTAGGCCTGATTCCGATAGATGCCATAAATAGTCCAAGAATCTAGAGATTGGACAGGAAAGGGGATCAAGGGCCTGAGAAGTGCACCATGATGTGTACCTTTTCCATTTGTAGGAGTACGATTTTCTTGTGAAAGGCTTTCGTGAAGCTATCAGGACACGAGAAACTGAATCTGAAAGGTTAAATGGCTGAAGGACTAACCTTTCAACATCTATGCCGTCAGGGACAAGGCTTGGAGGTTGGGATGGAGGAGGCATCCGTCGTTTTGAGTGAGCAGATGCGGGTCCTTTCCCAGAGGAATGTGCCTGCGGATGGAGAGATCCTGGAGTATGGGAAACCACACTTGGCGGGGCCAGTGCGGTGCTATCAGGATCATAGTTCCCTTGTCCTGACGCAGCTTCACGAGAGTCTTTGACACAAGAGGAAGTGGAGGGAATGCATAGAGCAGACCGGTTGTCCACTTGAGGGAGAATGCATCTCTCGGGCGAGAGTGCTGGCTCCGAATGAGAGAGCAATAATTGTCCACTTTGTGGTTCTGAGGGGACGCAAAGAGGTCTATGTGGGGAGGACCCCACTTGTGAAACAGAGAGGTCGCTACCAGAGGATTGAGTGACCACTCGTGCGGTTGGAAGACACGGCTTAGCTGGTCTGCCAATACATTGTCTACTCCCGGCAGGTAGGTGGCCCTGAGGTACATGGAGTGGGAGAGGGCTTCTGCCCAAATCTGCGCAGCTTCCTGACACAAAAGGAAGGAGCCTGTGCCTCCCTGCTTGTTTATGTACCACATGGCCACCTGGTTGTCTGTCTGAATTAAGATTGCATGGTTTGACAGGCAAGTTTGAAAAGTCCTGAGAGCATAGCGAATGGCTCGCAGCTCCAGGAAATTGATCTGGTGTTTGGCTTCCTCTAGTGACCAGAGTCCTTGAGTTTGTAGGTTGTTTACATGGGCTCCCCAAACGATGTTGGAAGCGTCGGTGGTGAGAATTATTTGAGGATCTGGTGGGTGAAAAGCAAGCCCTGTAGGAGGTTGCACTGATTCGCCCACCAGGCAAGAGATAGACGGAGCATGTTTGTGATGCGAACAATGGAGGACAGAGGCTGAACAGCTTGTGTCCATTGCTGTCTCAGAGTCCATTGTGACACTCTCATGGCCAGGCGAGCCATGGGAGTCACATGAACTGAGGAAGCCATGTGTCCCAGTAGAACAAGGAATTGGCGAGCTGTTGCTGTGTGTTGAGACTGCAGCTGGCAAGCTAGGGACACAAGGGCTTGAGCTTGTTGATGAGGAAGGAAGGCTTTTGCCTGTAAGGTGTCCAAGTCTGCCCCAATGAAGGATAAGATTTGAGATGGGACTAAGTAGGATTTCTCGTAATTGACAAGAAACCCTAGAGATGGCAAAGTTTGAATGGTTAGGGTCAGGGAGGACCGAGCAATCTGCTGGGTTGGGGCCCTGACTAACCAATCGTCCAGGTAGGGGTAGACGTGGACACCTTCCTTCCTGAGGAACGCTGCAACCACCACGAGGCATTTGGTGAAGACCCGTGGCGCGGATGCCAGGCCGAAAGGTAGCACTCGATATTGGTAGTGATTTCGGCCTACTAGAAAACGCAGGTATTTGCGATGAGATTGCGTTATTGCAATATGGGTATATGCGTCTTTGAGGTCTAGAGAGCATAGCCAATCCCCTCTCTGCAGCAGAGGAAGAAGCGAGCCTAGGGTTACCATCTTGAATTTCTCCTTGCAAAGGTACTTGTTGAGGGCCCGGAGGTCGAGGATCGGACGAAGACCCCCTGACTTTTTTGGGATCAGGAAGTACCTGGAATAGAACCCCAGTCCTTGTTGTAAGGGAGGAACGGGTTCTATAGCGTGTGACTGTAGGAGAAGAGAAACTTCCTGCTCTAAAAGAACAGAATGATCTGTGTGACTCCACGCCTGTAGAGGTGGGGAGTCGGAAGGCAGAGTCAGGAAGTTGAGATGGTAACCCCGTGCAATTATCGCTAACACCCACTGATCGGTGGTGATGTAATGCCACCTTTCCAGAAAGTGGCACAAACGACCTCCCACTGGAATGGCTGGAAGAGGGGTTTGGCAAGTGCTCTCCAGGCAAAAGTCAAAAACCAGCAGCAGGGCCAGGTTGTGGAGCTGCTGCAGGCTTTGGTTTACGAGTCTGGCGAGGTTGAGTCTTATGATAAGATCTCGCTGGCCTAGCCTTAGCTGATGGGGGATAATACTTTCGTTGCCTGAAGAAAGACTTTTTGGAGTCTTTCCTAGATGGCTGTTCAGGAGGCAAGTCAGGAGGGATAGATGAGAGCTGTCTTAGTGTCTTCATGATGATCCTTTAGTTCAGCAACGATTTGCTGAATCTGCTCACCAAACAGATTATCCCCTAGACAGGGTAAGTCAGAAAGTCTGTCTTGAACCTCTGGTCGTAGGTCAGATGACTTAAGCCAAGCCCAGCGTCTGGCGGAGATGGCTGTAGCAGAAAGTCTAGTGGAAGCATCAAAGACGTCATAAGCGGTTCTTATTTCGTGCTTTCCAGTTTCAAATCCCTTATTTAGGAGAGACTGGAGCTGCGGCTGGAACTGTTCTGGTAAAGCATCTGAGTACTCCTGCATCTGCTTTAGAATGACCCTATTGTATTGAGTCATATATAGCTGATAAGAAGCTATTCTAGAAATCAGCATAGCTCCTTGGTACACTTTCCGTCCTATACTATCAAGGAATTTATTTTCCTTAGTAGGAGGTATGGAAGAATGTGGCTTTAAGCGTTTAGCTTTCTTTGGGCTGATTCTACCACAACAGAGTGATGATCTAATTGTGGTTTTTGAAAGCCTGGTGCTGACTGTACAAGATAGGTAGAGTCAGCTTTCTTGTTTACTGGAGGGACAGATCCAGGAGATTCCCAATTCTTTTTCAAAAGGTCTAGAAAAACCTGATGAATGGGAATAGAGGTTAAGATTTTTGGGGCATCCAGGAATTGGAGCAATTCCATCATCTGGTGCCTGTCATCTTGTTCAGATTGAAGTTGAAAAGGGACTAATTCTGACATTTCCTTCACGAAGTTTATGAAAGAGAGGTCCTCAGGGGGAGAACACTTTCTACTCTCTGTTGGAGAGGGTGGTGAAGGCAAATCATCGGTGTCAGTAGAGGTATCATCACCCCAAGTGTCATAAGGATCACGAGGAGGCTGAATACCTGAAGGCCCCGGTTGAGGCTCCGAAAAACCGGAGGGAATCACCGGGGGTATCGAGGAAACCCTCGATGGAATCGATGCCGGTGCCGGCATCGAAGGAATCGGTGTCGGCATCGAAGGAATCAGTGTCGGCATCGATATTCTCGGTGGAGCTGATGTGCGTATCGCCCCCGAGGAATGTATCGGTGGCGAGGGACGACAAGGCATCGATGGAACTACCCCCGAAGGGGGAATCCGATATGGTGTTTCTCCACCCGATGACATCGGTGACCCGGGTAGTACCGTTGGAAGGGCTTTAGCAAGCGCTTCCATACGGGCGAGCAGCGGTGCCAGCGCTGCTGGAATCGGGTCGGTGACCGGTTCCACCGTCGGTGCCGGAGTCGGTGCCGAAGGAGGCTGGAACCGTAGCATCGCCTTGTCGATGGCCTCCTGGACCAGCCGGTCCAGTTCTGCCCGGAGACCTGGGGTAACAAGACCCGGCTCGACGGGAGAGGGAGGCGGAGGCTGAGCCGGAGGGACCACCGTCACCGGTGGAATCGCGGCTCCCAAACCCCGAGGGGGTGAGGGTTGCCTCGGTGTCTGCGAGACAGGAGTGGACGGTGCCGCTTCTGCTCTAGACTTTTTTGGCGGTGGCTCGGCCGGTGCGGAGGTCGATGACGTCGATTCCTCGACGGGCTGAGACTTATGACGTCGATGGTGATGTTTCTCCTTCCGATCCCCTCGAGCATCAGGGGAAGGGACGGGAGTCAATGGCCGTGAAGACATCGATGGCGGACGGTCACCGGAGGGCTGTCGATGATGATGAGACCTCGACGGTGCCGGTTCCGATGACGTCGATGCAATCGATGGCGTTGGGGTGCGAGCATGGAAGAGGAGCCCCATCTTCTCCATCCTGGCTTTGCGACCTTTTGGTGTCATGAGGGCACATTTGGTGCAAGTCAGGACATCATGCTCACTTCCTAAACACAAAACACAGACTCTGTGCGGGTCCGTGATTGACATAGTTCGGGTACAGTCCGGACACAGACGGAACCCCGACGCCATGGCCATGGGCCAAAAATTTAGCCGCGGGACTGTCGACTGCCAACAGGTCTCGAGGGCCAAACTCGACGTAAGTCGACTAAACAACGGCAAAAACTCACCGAAGTTCCGCGGACCGAAAATTTGAAGAAGGGAGACCCCTGAGGGGCAAATTTTCTTCAGAATAACGAATTCCAAATTCCTGTCAGGAACGTGGTTAAGAGCTCTTCTACCGTGTGGCTACTGCTGCGCGGAAAAAAGAAGACTGAAGGGAGACCCCTGCTGGCTGCAGGGTTAGTGCCGTGCTGGGCATGCCCAGTAGGGGCCAGTCAAAGTTCCTGAAACTTTGACAGAAGTTTTCCGTGGTTGGGCTCCATCCTCGATGTCACCCATTTGTGAGGACAACCATCCTGCTTGTCCTGTGAGAACACTTGTTACACTAATGATTTCTGAAACATACTACTTTGTGTATACACATATGGGACAAAGTTTAATATTTAAAAGTATGGCAAGCAGTTTTTGAAACTATATTTTGGTACAAAATCCGCAGGTAATTTTGTTGGTAGACTTTGCACCAATTCTCAGAAGGTAAAGTTTGAGCATACTTTCAGCCATGCATAATTTCAGGCACTTTTAGGATGGGAAATTTTTGAAAAGCTCTTTTACATAGGTAAATTCATATAAATAGCTCTTTAAAATTGTCCTACCTGTGTTCAAGCTAGGGATTTTTACAGGATTGTTCTGGGAGAGGTGGTGATGGGATCATGACGACAGTTGAGTTTAATTATTTTATTTATTTATTTACTGATTTTATATACAGTCATTCAGTGAAGCCATCATAATTACTGCATTTTCAGGGGGGTGGGGAGGGTGGCCTATGGGACTGAAAGTTAATTGAGGTGGGGTGGGGGAGACAAGACTGAACATTTGTTTAAGATGCCTAATAGCTTGAACTAGCCCTGGTCAAAGGCCACATAAAAAACAGGCCTGAATCTGGGAATCTGAAAAAAAAAACAACAAACAAAAAACTGGTATGACAAAAATCTTAACTATTCCTTAGAGGGAGTGATGAAAAACTTCACTAGGATATGCTAGAGTAAAATAAATACAGAAAAAGCAAGAAAATGCTAAAGGAAGGGAAAAATACAACAGATTCAAGTTGCCAACAAAAACAAATCTGATACTGCCAGGGTCCTGCCAGGTATTTGTGACTTCAATTGGCCACTGATGGAAACAGGATATTAAGCTTGATGACCCTTGGTCTGACCCAATACAGCAATTATGTTCTTATGCTTACCATGGAAAACTTACAACTAACACATACTACCATGGTTGTGAGTGTGCAACAACTATTCATGCTCAGTAAAACTCTAGGATTTATCTATAAAGCTCAGGAAATCATTTTTTAGTCAGCACCATCAGAATGACATTACCCTTGTGTGTGTGACTACTAGTCCCAGCAGCAGCGATGAACGCATTGTCTCCCGCCTCCACACACATACTCAGATGGCACATTAATAAAACCGTGCACAGTATTTTGAATGAAAAAAGACCACAGCCAGTTTTATTTAATAAATTTCCAGATCGACAAAACTGCTATCCTAGTGTAACCAAGCCGGACCCTGTTACTAACAAAATTGTCCAATTTTAGCCACCCACCATGTGGCTAGCAAGGCGGCAACTATGTTTGACCCGGCCTCCTGGTGTTGCAGTTGGACACTGCTGGAGAGATAGTGGACCCTTGGGCCGGCCTACCTAGGGAGGCAGGGTAGGCCGGGAGGCGGAGCCACAAGCTGGAGGAGTTCACCCAGGAACCAGGGACCCCCCCGGGAGAAGCCTGTAGGGTCCCGGGTCCTCGTGACTTGGAACTGAGACAGAAAGTCCAGAGGCTGAGATAGGTGTAGCCCGGGACCAGAGCCAGCAGAAAGGATAGGAAGTCCAAGGTACCCGGAAGGCAGGGAACTGGCTGCGCAGGGCCGAGAGCCGACTGAAGGCAGGGCAGCGGGCGGCTGCGGAGTCTGTAGCAAACCGGAGTCTGAAGCAGGCTGTAGGCTGAAGCGGAGTCAGAAGCAGACCGGAGTCAGGAGCTGGCTGAAGCGGAGTCAGAAGCAAACCGGAGTCGGAGGCTGGCTGTAGGCTGAAGCGGAGTCGGAAGCAAACCGGAGTCAGAGGCAGGCAGCGGGCTGAAGCGGAGTCAGAAGCAAACCGGAGTCAGAGGCAGGCTGAAGCGGAGTCAAAGGCAAACCGGAGTCAGAGGCAGGCAGCAGGCTGAAGCGGAGTCAAAGGCAAACCGGAGTCAGCGGCAGGCAGCAGGCTGAAGCGGAGTCAAAGGCAAACCGGAGTCAGAAGCAGGCCGAAGCGGAGTCAAAGGCAAACCGGAGTCAGAAGCAGGCAACGTGGAGATCACCAGGAACGCAACTAAGAACAACATGGGGTTGTGAACCTCGTTGCAAGGCGATGAGAGAGAGTTTGAGTGCCGGTTATATCGGGGCTTGGGCGTGAGGTCAGCAGCACGGGCGGGGCCAGGCTTCCGGGAGCCGGGAGCTGGGAGCGCGAGACTGAAGGGAAGCAGGCATGTAATGGCGGCTGCCACGTGGAGTGAGAGAAGCCCCCGGGGGTCCGGAGCGGGCGGAATGCAGTGATCCCTGAAGCGGAGGTAGGCGGGCTTGGGCCCTAACAGAAGGGAAGCGGTCGGGACCGCAACACCTGGCGCATTATCGAGCATGGGGTCCCCTCTGTGGCTTTACCATGCCCTCATCTTTGTTGTATTATCAGCCATGTACACATGAAATAAGGCCTTGCAGCTGTTAATTTAATGTAATGAAGAAATTAAAACCCTTACTCCATCCCAGTGATTTTCGCACCGTCATCCAGGCCACCCTCACAGCAAAAATGGACTACTGTAACTCCCTCTTCCTTGGCCTCCCCTACTCTACAATAAAACCATTCCAAATGCTGCAGAATGCAGTAGCGAGAACCATCTCAAATGCCTGCAAATATTACCATATTACACCCCTCCTCAAGAACTTGCATTGGCTTCCTATCCCCTCTCGCATCGTATACAAAATCCTAACATTAACCCACAAAGCTATTCACACACACAACTCAAACTGGCTCTTTGAGCCATTCTGCCCCTTACGATCTAACAAATCCACCACAGCCTCCAGCAATGGTACCCTCCATGTACCCTCACTAAAAAAAGCACACCTTACCTCCACAAGGGAACGAGCCCTATCTATTGCTGGACCCACTCTCTGGAATTCTCTACCCCCCCAATCTCAGGCTGAGACTTGCACCTCTAAATTCAGAGCCAACTTGAAAACCTGGCTATTCAAACATGCCAACCAAGAATAATATCACCCCATTCACCTCCATGCAAACATATCTGAACCCTCTCATGCAAACTCACCCTGAACCTTTGTACAAAGTTCCTTTTGTTTTACAAATTTTATGCTCAATATGAACTTTTGTGGCTCTCATTTGTTTCTGAGTAGCCTAATTCCTATGTACTTCCCAATCTTCGCTCTCACAGTTCCTATCTCTCCCTCCCCACCACCCTGTTTTATGCAATTTCCAATCTTTTTGTTTTTGATGTAAACCGATATGATGTCCCTACTAATATCGGTATAGAAATTCAAATAAATAAGTAAATAATTTGTCTACCGCCAACCTTGAAGGTGAGTGTAACAAACATATCCAGCAATAAAATGCACACCGGCTCAGGTACCCTGTTGTAGGCATGAGGCAGTGTTATACTTGACTCGTGCCCTCCCCACACCCCTATCATTAAATCGCTCCTGCAATATGCAATGTGCCTTCCAAAGCCTCCTGTAGCTCATTGCTGAACAGGTATTACTATATTTATTTATTTAAAACATTTCTATACCGTCGTATAGTAGAGCACCATCACAACGGTTTACAGTTAGGCACAAATATGAGGTTTCTAAGTTATCCATAGGGTGCCATTATTATACGGTTACATAGTTCAAAAATATACTCTAAATGGGAATGGGTGTGGTTACCATTTACTATTAACTGTCTTTCTAATTTAATACTTAATTGTGAGAAAATAACAAAAATAAGTAATTCCACTTTTTCTTGGTGACTTCCTGCTTTGTGTATGTGTTATTCCGCTACCTCACTGTGAAATGCTTTTTTGAAGAGCCATGTTTTTAAGCCTTTTTTGAAGAGTTTTAGTTCTTTCATTAGTCTTAATTCCAGTGGTAATGTGTTCCATAATAATGGTCCTGCCAAAGATAGTGCTCTCTCTCTAACTTGGGTCAACTTTGCTGTTTTGACTGAGGGTATGGTTAGCAGAGCTTTATTGGCCGATCTGAGGTTTCTTTGAGGAAACATGTAGTCGTAATGCGGTGTTTAGCCAGTCAGAATTTTCGTCATTTATTAGCTTATGAACTGTGCATAGTGTTTTAAATTGAGTTCTCTGTTCTATTGGGAGCCAGTGTAAATCTGCAAGTGTTTGGGTGATATGATCTCTTCTGCCTTTACCAGTAAGTATTCTGGCAGCTGAGTTCTGTAGTATTTGCAGTGGTCTGATAGTGGTGTATGGTAATCCTAGGAAAAGTGTGTTACAGTAGTCCATGCTGGCAAATATTAAAGCTTGTAGTACTGTATGAAAGTGTTCCTGATTTAATAAGGGTTTTAGTCTTCTAAGGACCATTAGTTTGGCGTAGCCTTCTCTTGCTTTTATTGATATGTGTTGCTTAAGGCTCAGTTCCGTGTCTATAATTACTCCTAGGTTTCTAGCTTTATCAGTTAACTCTACTGATTTGTCATTTTTAAGTCGAATGGGATTTTGAATTCTTTCGATGTTTTTTCGTTCAAGATGTATAAATTCTGTTTTTTCAATGTTGATTACTAGTTCCATTTGGTTTAATAGTTGTTTAATTATGTCTAGGTATATATCGGATAGGTGAATTTGATCCTTCCTTTAAACCCCTTGCACTGGTTGTTAGCCCAATCATGCAAAATGTTAGCCCCCCCAGGGTGTGGCTCCATCCCCCAATCTTCCAGTTCACTTTCTTACAGCCTTGCTTCCAAAGCTTTGAATCGCTCCTTTTTTTTTTACGCATAATATCTGACCATAGTATACAAGTATTGCTGAATATGGCAGCCAATTCTGCAAGGTCTTTCCTTATCTGTACTCGCTGCCTGCAGTTAATGTCCCCTAAATCATGCACTGCCTCCATAACATACAAATTTTCCCTCATGCATATTCATTGTGGATATCCTGAAAACTCAACTGGCTGGGGAGTCCCCAAGATAGGGTTGGGAGACACTGGTTTAGAAGGTAGTCAGAGGAATCCAGATTTTCCTGAGAACCGAAGGTGCTGTGCTGGGTCCCTCTGAAACAAAGTTCTGAGCTCAAGAGTCTCTCTGAGGCCATGGACTTGGACCAGCGCTTTGGTGGCCTGAAGGTGCAGAATCAGGTTTAAGAACAGAAGTGCTAAGTCAAGGATTCTTGGGCCTCAAAGCATGGGCCCAGAAACTCCCCGATACTAATGCTGAGAATTAAGGTTTCTGGACATCTGAGGAGCTGGACTAGAATTCCTTTGGTGCAGGGTGGCCAAGGTAGTATCATGAGGAGACTGGAGGGTGGGTTCCAAATTCCTTTGAGACTGGGTGGCAGGTTTGGAGCATCTCTTGGGCTGGACTGAGGACTCAAGACTTTCTTTGAGGATGGTCTGTGGATTTGGCATCTCACTAGAGCTGGACCTCTTGCACAGGGCATTTCATTAGAACTGGGCTTCAGGGTGCTCGGTGTCTGGAACACTGCCTCCCCCTGGGCGCTGAACGTCTGGGACTGCACCTTCCTGGAATTGGACATCTGGGACATTGGGGCAGCACTTCCCTGGTGCTTAGCATCTGGAATAGCACCCCCTTCCTGGTGCTTGGCATTTGGGATGGTTCCTCCTTGTGAGCACCTAACATCTATAATGGTGCCTCCCTGTGGGCGCATGGCATTTGGGAGAGCACCTCCTTGTAGGCGCTTGGCATCTGGGACAGCACCGCCTTGTGAGCACATGGCATCTGGGACAGCACTTCCCTTCTGGAGTTTGGCATCTGGGACAGCGCCCCCGTGTGGGCACTTGACATCTGGAGTGGTAGGCTCCTTTGGGGTAGAATGTCTCTTCTGGACCAGTTCAGTAGGAATGGGGTCCTTCAACAGTGGAGGCATGGCTGTGACCGGCAGGACTTCAGGTGGAGTGGAGATTTTGTACAGGTCTTTAAAGGTGTTGCCACCTGGCAGGATGACAGCACAGTGGCACAAGACTTTCCTAAAGGCAATACTGCAGTTACAGCAGGAAGAAAAACTGGAAGCGGCTCTTGTGCAGGAGGATTAAAGTCAGTTTCTGAAGCTTGTATACTTAGAACAGGGCCAGCAAAGATACGTGCCGCTTTCCTGTGAGCCATGGCAGGTCTCATTAGCAGCTGCTTCCTGGCACTTGGTGATTGTTCAGTTCTGGCTGAGTCAATCAGTCCTCTGTTTCAGAGAATCTTTCACCTGAGACTGAAGCAGAAGAACAGCAGGAGTACTGTAATCAGGGACTGGCTGTCTTTTCTGGTAAGGATTTCAAATCCAAGTGGTAGATTATGCTTGAATCCTCTGTTTCTTGAGGGAGCTGTGCAGGCTGTTAAAACAGAAGTTATCTATACAGGTGCTGATGTTAATTCTTTGTATTTGAGGTTTGTGGCTGTAATGGAGTTAGCTATCTTTTCAGGGAGACCATACTGGATAATTTTGGAAAGACAGCTCCTGTGTTGACAGAATCTAGAATTTGCATGGCAGGCACCGGGTTAGCAACTGGTTTCAGAAAACCTGGACTGGATCTGGGCGCAGGCTTTGCCTCTACATATGGAAGTTGAGGATTTTGCTTGCTGCATTTTCTTATGTCTGGGTGGTCCATGGTTTTCCGGGAAGCTGACTTGGGTGCAATGCAAATTGGGTAGGCTCTATCTGGAGGCATATATCCTGGGAAACACTGACATTTTCAACAGAATCTGGCAGATGGTACAGAAAAAACATCTGCACAGGATCAGGGGTGATTAGAGATACTGGGGCAGAAACACCACAGGGAACATCCAAAGAAAAGCAATTTGAATCTATACCTGATTCTGTATCTTTGCAAGAAGCCCTGTCTCCACTTTTGTAGAAGGATTGTGGCCTCTTCATAGTGGCATGGGGTGCCTGGCTGGAAATAGGATACACCCCCACAGGTGCGGTGCAGGTCTGTGAGGCTGGGCAAAGGCTTGATGGACCCTTGGTCTGACCCAGCATGGCAATTTCTTATGTTCTTATGGAGCTCCCACTTTGTTTTTGTCAAAAGAAACAAAGAGTTGGGTGGATTTTCTATGGACTGCAGTGCGGTCAAAGTAAAAGGCAAGTGCCTGCTTACAGTCCAAGGTGTGTAGAGCCCTCTCGCCCTGGTGAGAGTGAGACCTTGGGAAAAATGTGGGCAAGACTATAGACTGATTCAAGTGGAAATCAGTAACCACCTTGGAAAGGAACTTAGGATGAATACAGAGTACTCGGTCATATAGGAACCTTGTGTAGGGTGAGTATGTGACAAGTGCTTGTAACTCACTAACCCTTCGAGCAGATGTAATGGCTACTAGGAAAGAACTTTCCATGTGAGAAATTTAACATTGCAGGAGTTGAAAGGCTCAAACGGGGAGCGCATGAGCTTTGTAAGTACTACATTTAGGTCCCACTCAGTGACTGGTGGCCGTAGAGGGGGCTTAAGTTGTAGTAAGCCCCTCATAAACCTACTGACAAGGGGTTGCGCTGTTACCGGAGCATCCCCTACTCCCTTGTGGTATGCTGAGATGGCACTCAGGTGTACCTTCACCGAGGAAGTCTGGAGACCAGAGACTGAAAGGTGCCAGAGATGGAATGGGGCAGGAGAAAGGATCTAAACCTTTTTGTGTGCACCATATGGTAAACCGTTTCCACTTAGAAAGATAGGATTTTCATGTGGAAGGCTTTCGTGAAGCTACAAGCACTTGAGAGACATCAGTTGAAAGGTTGAGCGGTTGTAGGATCAAGCTTTCAACTTCCAGGCAGTGAGAGATAGGGTCCGAAGGTTCGGATAGCGTAACATGCCTTAGTTCTGAGTGTGGGCACTGTGCCAAGGCCAATTGGTTCTCTGATCGAGAGGTCGAGAAGCATGGGAAACCATACTTGTCGAGGCCAATACGGGGCTATGAGTATCATTGCCCCTTGTCCTGTCATAGCTTCACGAGAGTTTTGGCTATGAGCGGTATCGGGGGATACGCGTATAGGAGGCCTTTGTTCCAGGGGCGAGCAAAGGCATCCATTGTCAATATATTGTGTTGCCTGTGCAGGGAGCAGAAGTTGTCCACTTTGTGATTCAGTTCGGATGCAAAGAGGTCTATTGTTGGTTGACCCCAGGTGTGGAAGAGTTTGGTTGTTACCACTGGATCCAGAGACCACTCATGGGGATGGAACTGTCTGCTGAGGCGATCTGCTACTACGTTCTGTATGCCTGCCAGATAGGTGGCCCATAGATACATTGAGTGTGCAAGGGCCCAATCCCAGATCTGCGCGGCTTCTTGGCATAGGAGATAAGAGCCTGTGCTGCTCTGCTTGTTCAAGTACCACATTGCAACTGTGTTGTCTGTTTTTATGAGAACAATCTTGTGTGAAGTCAGTCCTGGAACGCATATAGCACATAACGAATAACTCGAAGCTCTAGGAAGTTGATCTGAAATGTCACTTCGAGTTGTGTCCAACTACCTTGAGTTTGGAGGTCGTTGACATGTGCCCCCCAACCCAAGGTGGTGCGTCTGTGGTCAAAGTTATTTGTGGAACTGGTTGCTGAAAAGGTTGACCTATTAATAAGTTGACCTTGTTCGTCCACCAGAGAAGCGAGAGACGTAACTGGTGGTTTACTTGAATCCGGGATGAAAGTGGTTGACTGGCTTGGAGCCATTTGAGATTTCAGAGTCTATTGAGTTATTCTCATGGCCAATCTGGCCATAGGAGTGACGTGGACCGTGGAAGCCATGTGTCCCAGCAATGTTAGGAATTGATGGGCTGACGCTGTTTGTTTGGAGGGCAGAGACGTAGCCAGGTTGGAGAGTGTGTCTGCGCGGTCATGGGGTAGGAAGGCCTTTGCTACTGTGGTGTCCAAATTTGCTCCGATGAAAGTTAGGAGGTGAGTTGGAGTTAGGTGAGATTTTTGGTAGTTGATGAGAAATCCCAACGAGTGTAGCAATTGGATAGTGAGCTTGAGAGCGTCGAGAGCTCCTTGCTTAGCCAGTTGTCTAGGTAAGGAAAGACATGTATGCTTTTCCTGTATAGATAGGCCGCAGCAACAGCTAGGCATTTGGTAAATACACGGGGTGCCAAAAGGCAGAACTGGGTATTGGAAATGTTGATGCCCCACTAGGAAGCGCAGATACTTGCGGTGATGTGGGAAGATTGGAATGTGAGCGTAAGCGTCCTGAAGATCCAGAGAACAGTGCCAATCTCCTTTTTGTAGAAGAGGAAGCATGGTGCTCAAGGACACCATCCTGAATTTTTCTTTTGTAGAAATTTGTTGAGATTGCGGAGGCCTAAGATGGGAAGGAGGCCGCCTGATTTCTTTGGAATGAGGAAATAGCAGGGTAGAACCCTCTGCCCTGCTGTGCTCGGGGAACAGGTTTCACGGCACTGGCGCTCAGAAGGGTGGACAGTTCTGATTCTACAAGACCTGTGTGATCTTTTTGTATCCACAGAGGATTGAGCGGTGAATCCTGGGGTACCGTAAGAAAGTTTAGATGGTATCCTTGAGTTATGATGGAAATAACCCATTGGTCTGTGGTAATGTTTAGCCAATTGGTTATGTAGTGATGAATTCTAACTCCCACTGGTAAATCTGGTTCCGGATTTATGGAGGGGCTACTGTTCTCTGGAAAGGTTTCAAAACCCAGATGCTTGGCCTGTTTGTGGAGGAGGCTGAGGTCTGGATGTTTCAGGCTGTCGAGGATGTCCTCTCTGAGATGGCCTAGATGTTCTCACATGAGATGCAGGTGGGTAGTATCTGCGTGAGCGATAAAATGGTTTCTTAGGGACCCTTCTGGATGATCTTCTAGTAGAGGAAGGGGCCTTGGTAGTTACTACTGTGGTCTTTCAATTGAGCCACTGCGTCCTGTATCTTGTCACCGAAGAGATTTTCACCAGTGCATAGTGAATCTGCAAATCTATCCTGGATTTCAGGTCACAGGTCAGAGGAGCTTTTAGCCAGGCTCATCTCCTGGCACTGATTCCTGTCGCTGACATACAAGAAGCTGTCTCAAAGGAATCATAAGCTGCACAAACCTCATGTTTACCAGCTTCAAGGCCTTTGTGTAATATGGCATTGAGGGTATCTTGCTGTTGTTGAAGAAGAGAATCGGCTACATTTTGAACATATGAAATTGCCATGCTGGGTCAGACCAAGGGTCCATCAAGCCCAGCATCCTGTTTCCAACAGAGGCCAAAACCAGGCCACAAGAACCTGGCAATTACCCAAACACTAAGAAGAGCCCATGCTACTGATGCAATTAATAGCAGTGGCTATTCCCTAAGTATAATTGATTAATAGCCATTAATGGACTTCTCCTCCAAGAACTTATCCAAACCTTTCTTGAACCCAGCTACACTAACTGCACTAACCACATCCTCTGGCAACAAATTCCAGAGCTTTATTGTGCGTTGAGTGAAAAAGAATTTTCTCCGATTAGGCTTAAATGTGCTACTTGCTAACTTCATGGAATGCCCCCTAGTCCTTCTATTATTCGAAAGTGTAAATAACAGAGTCACATCTACTCGTTCAAGACCTCTCATGATCTTAAAGACCTCTATCATACCCCCCCCTCAGCCGTCTCTTCTCAAAGCTGAACAGCCCTAACCTCTTCAGCCTTTCCTCATAGGGGAGCTGTTCCATCCCCTTTATCATTTTGGTTGCCCTTCTCTGTACCTTCTCCATTGCAACTATATCTTTTTTGAGATGCGGCGACCAGAATTGTACACAGTATTCAAGGTGCGGTCTCACCATGGAGCGATATAGAGGCATTATGACATTTTCCATTCCACAGATTCCTCTGATACTGTGCATTGTAAAGTTGGTATGCTGCCATTCGTGACACCAGCATAGACATTTGAACGATTTTGCGACCTAACATGTCCAGGAATTTTTTATCTTTGCCGGAAGGAGTAAAAGAGTGTTGTCGCAGTCTTCTGGATTTCTTTTGTGCAGATTCAACCACTGACTGATGAGGTAGTTGTGGTTTTTGGAACACAGGAATGTGTTGGATAAGATAGGTGGCATCTGTCCTTTTATTCACTGGTGGAACAGCACAAGGATGCTTCCAAAGACGATGCTGTAGATCTACTAGTACCTCGTGTACTGGAATTGCTACAACTTCTTTTGGAGCGTCAACAAATTGGAGAACTTCCAATGTCTTGTGCCTTGTGTCCTCCTCCGTAATGAGATCAAAGGGAATTGTCTCTGACATCTCCCTAACAAGATTGGCAAAGAAGAGGTCTTCTGGGGGAGATTTTCTCCTTTCCTCCAGAGGAGATGGTTCCGACAAAATATCCTCCGTGGAAGTGTCGGTGTCCACATCTTCCCATGTGTCAGAAAAGGTCTCTATTCAAGATCCTGAAGGAGGGAAGAAGGTTGGTGCTGTAGGACGTGTTGGCACCGATGGATCCTTCGATGGCCTCAATGGATGGTGGAATGGCATCAATGCAGGCTTCGGTGGCATCAATGGAAAGCGTGGGGCTCTCGGTCCCGAGAGCCCTGATGGGCCAGGCATTGGTTCAGGCATCGATGAAATGGAACTGGAAGCCGTGCCCTCTTCGTCTGAAGACCCGGGAATGGGAATCGGGGCTTTCAGAAGTTGTGCCGGTTGCTTTGGAATCGATGGTGCCGGCTGCATTGGAAGGGCACCAATAAGAGTATCCAGCCTGGTTAGAAATGGTGCAAATATCGATGGCTCCGGTGTTGGGGGCCGGCACCGGTGGCTGTAGGTCTCTGAGAGCATCGAGCACTGGCTGGCGGATAAAACCATCCAGTTCCGCCCTGAAAGCTGGGGTAGGCATCGCAGCTACAGGGGGTGGCAGGCTAGGCGCTACTGGCACCTCCACAGGGACCTGTGGGGGCTCAGTACCCGTCACTGATATCAGTGGGGAGCGCCTTGGCAGTTCGGGTGTAGAGGGTGTTAACTCCTCGACCCGTTCCCTCTTCGCAAAGGTAGATGCAGTCGATGACTTAGATGGAGTCAGAGACAGACTGTCACTGCTGCCCTGGTGCTCACGGCTAGGCTTTACTACTAACATTTTCGATGATCCTGTCTGTGACGATTGGGTGGATGTCGATGGAATCAGTTGAATTTTAAACAGGGTTTCCATCTTGTCAAGGCTAGCCCGCCTTCCCCTCGGATTCATCTGGGCACAACTTGGGCAGGTAGAGATGTTTTGTGATGAGCAAAGGTAGAGCACACAGGCATGATGTGCATCGGTAATAGACATGGTTCGGAGGCATTCCGGACATTTATGGAAACCTGTTTCCATAATGGCAAAGGTTGTAGCCCAAAAATAGTCAATGGCCTGCGGGTGGCAGCGGGAATTGACCTGGGATTAAATTTTTACTCACCGAATGATGGAAAAAGCTTTCCGATGGAAGACCCCTAAGAGGGAATGTTTTTCTGAGGTAAAATAAGACGTTTTTCCGTGAGGAAAATGTGTGAGGATTCTCACAGAGCTCCTAACAGCGAGGCAAACTGCAGCATGGAAAAAAAAGGAGACTGAAGGGAGACCCCTGTGGCTTGAGGGATCATGGCATCCTGGGCATGCTCAGTGTGTCAGTCAAAAGTTCTAGAAACTTTGACAAAAAAGTTTTCAGAGATAGGGCTCCATCCAGTGACGACACCCACATGTGAGGACTACCATCCTGCTTGTCCTGGGAGAGTCTCTGGTGCTCCGGCCTGATGACTATGTGCAGATATGCCTCTGTCAAGGCAAGAGATGCTAAGAACTCTCCCTTGTGTACTGCTGCTATAATGGACCTCAGAGTTGGATCTGTTTCCATGTAGAAATGGGGAACATTGAGAGAGCAAAATTGCTTACCTTGTAATAGGTGTTATCCCAGGACAGCAGGATGTAGTCCTCACATATGGGTGACGTCACTGATGGAGCCCTATCGCGGGAAAACTTCTGTCAAAGTTTTAGGAACCTTTTGACTGGGAGCCTGAGGCTACTGAGCATGCCCAGCATGCCATAATATTCTCTGCCACAGGGGTCTCACTCCAGTCTCGTATGTAGCAATGAGCTTTAGCAAAAATAAAATAAGAAAATCTGAGACCCAACTCCGCGGAGTGGTGGGTGGGTTTCGTGAGGACTACATCCTGCTGTCCTGGGATAACACCTATTACAAGGTAAGCAATTTTGCTTTATCCCAGGACAAGCAGGATGCTAGTCCTCACATATGGGTGATTAGCAAGCTAGAGGCTGAGTCATTTTGTATTGCGGCAACAGTGAAGTATTGTTGTTGAAATGAGTCAGCCGAAGATCATAGCAGGTTGGTTGTGGAAGGAGTTGGGTTTACACTGGAAACAAGTTCTTTAAGACAGATTGTCCATAGGCTGAATCTTGTCGTCCTTCTTTGTCCAAAGAATAATGAGCTGCAAAGGTGTGAAGAGAACTCCATGTTGCTGCTTTACATATGTCAATGATTGGCACTGCACGATAGTATGCTACTGAGGTTGACATTGCTCTTACTGAGTGTGCCTTTACTCGCCCTTGGAGAGGAAGGCCTGCTTTTTCATAGCAAAACTGTATGCAGTCTGCTAGCCAATTGGTTAGAGTATGTTTACCCACTGCTTTACCTGGTTTGTTTGGATCATAAGAAACAAAAAGTTGATTGGATTTCCTGTGGACTGCAGTGCGGTTTAAATAAAATGATAGAGCACGTTTACAGTCTAAGGTATGTAAAGCCCGTTCTCCTTGGTGAGAATGGGGCCTTGGGAAGAATGTGGATAAAACTATGGATTGGTTCAAGTGGAATTCCGTAACTACCTTGGGGAGGAATTTTGGATGTGTTCACAGAACTACCCTGTCATGTAGGAATTTTGTGTAGGGTTCGTACGTGACAAGTGCTTGTAGTTCACTGACTCTCCTAGCTGATGTAATGGCTATGAGGAAGATAGTCTTCCATGTGAGGAATTTAAGATCACAAGAGTCTATGGGTTCAAAGGGAGAACGCATCAGTCTTGTTAAAACCAAGTTCAGGTCCCATGCTGTGATTGGTGGTTTACGGTGAGTTAAGTCTCTCATGAATCTGGTGACGAGAGGTTGCGTGGAGATTGGTGCATTTTCTATTTTGTTATGGTAAGCAGAAATTGCACTTAAATGTACTCTTACAGATGAGGTCTGGAGACCAGAGTCTGAAAGATGGTATAAATAGTCTAGAAGAGAAGTGGTGGGGCACGTGAAAGGATCTATGTTCTTTTCCTTGCACCACAGAGTAAATCTCTTCCATTTAGAGTAATAATTTTTTCTAGCGGGAGGTTTCCGTGAAGCTAGAAGTACTTGAGATACGTCTTTGGAAAGATTAAGTTGTTGTATAATCAGGCTTTCAACATCCATGCTGTCAGGGATAGGGATTGGAGGTTGGGATGTCGCAACCGACCCTGATCCTGAATTATGAGAGTGGGAGTTACTCTCAGACGAATGGGATCCCTGACTGAAAGGTCGAGAAGTGTGGGAAACCATACCTGACGAGGCCAATAGGGGGCTATGAGTATCATGGTCCCCTTGTCATGCTGTAGCTTTACAAGAGTTTTGGTTATGAGTGGTATTGGAGGATACGCATAGAGTAGGCCTGAGTTCCAAGGGCGAGCAAAAGCGTCCTTGGCTGGCTGGTTCTTCCATTTGTGCAGAGAACAGTATTCGTCCACTTTGTGATTCAGATGTGACGCAAAGAGATCTATTGTTGGTTGTCCCCAACGTTGAAATATCCTGGTCGCTACTGAGGAATCCAGGGACCATTCATGTGGTTGGAACTGATGACTGAGTCGATCCACCAGTACATTGTGAATGCCTGCTAGATAAGTGGCCCGAAGGAGCATTGAGTGGTTCAGGGCTCAACGCCAAATCTGAGCGGCTTCTTGACAAACGAGATATGAGCCCGTACCTCCCTGCTTGTTGATGTACCACATGGCTACTGTGTTGTCCGTTTGGATGAGCACAGTTTTGTGTGAAAGGCAGTCCTTGAACGCATGTAGCGCATAACGTATAGCTCGAAGCTCTAGGAAGTTGATTTGAAAAGTTGCTTTGAGTTTTGTCCAAGTACCTTGGGTTTGGAAATTGTTTATGTGGGCTCCCCAACCTAAGGTGGATGCATCTGTAGTTAACGTGATCTGTGGGACTGGTTGCTGGAAGGGTAGGCCCTTGCGCAAATTGTCTTTGTTCAGCCACCAAAGTAGAGAGGAGCATAGTTGGTGTGTGATTTGAACTGGAAAACTCTGTGGTTGAATGGCTTAGATCCATTGTGATTTTAAAGTCCACTGAGTTATTCGCATGGCAAGCCTTGCCATAGGAGTTAGTTGAACTGTGGATGCCATGTGAGCCAACAGCGTTTGAAGTTGATGAGCTGTGACAGTTTTCTTTGAGTGAATCAAGTTTGCCAACAGAGAAAGAGTTTCTGCCCGATTGTTGGGAAGAAAGGCTTTTGCGAGGATGGTGTTCAATTCTGCTATGAATTGAAGGCACTGAGAAGGAAGAAGATGGGATTTTGGATAATTGATAAGAAATCCCATGTTGTGAAGGAGGGTAATTGTGAGTTCTAAAGAAGTTAACACACCTTCTTGAGAATGACTTCTGATGAGCCAGTCGTCTAGATATGGAAAGACATGAACACTTTCCTTGTGCAAGTGTGCTGCTATGACTGCCAGACATTTGGTGAATACCCTGGGAGCACAGGTGAGGCTGAATGGCAGAACTCTGTATTGGAAATGTTGATGACCTACCATAAAGCGCAGATACTTGCGATGAGGAGGGAATATTGGGATATGAGGAGGGAATATTGGGATATGAGCATAAGCATCTTGGAGATCCAGAGGACAAAGCCAATCCCCTTTTTGAAGAAGTGGAAGTATGGTTCCTAGGGATACCATCCTGAACTTTTCTTTCTTTAGAAATTTGTTGAGATTTCTGAGGTCTAGGATAGGACGTAGACCTCCAGTTTTCTTTAGAATGAGGAAATAATGGGAATAGAAACCTCTGCCCTGCTGAGCCCAGGGGACTCGCTCTACAGCCCTGGTCCTCAGAAGGGTGGATAATTCTAGTTGAAGTTGAAGAGTGTGATCTTCGCTGAGATGACAGTGTTTCGGTGGAAAATCTGGAGGAATTGAATTGAAATTGAGTTGGTATCCTTAGTGTATTATGGAGAGGACCCACTGGTCCAATGTGATTTTTGTCCAGTTGATGTAAAATTTGGAAAGTCTGCCTCCCACTGGTATTTCTGAGTGAGGATTGATGTAGAGGCCTTGTTCTCTGGATATATCTTCAAAAACCGGTGCCGGGCCAGTTTGTGGAGCTGGCGGAGGTCTTGTTGTCCTTTGTTGTCTTTGTTGCGGTCTCTGTTGAGACCTAGGCTGTCGTGCCCTAGTTGAGGTAGGATAGTATTTCCGTTGTCTATAAAAAGGACGTCTGGAATCTCTACGTGGAGGCCATCTGGCTGTATGAGTAGAGTCGTGTGGAAGTGAGGACAACTGTCGTAAGGTTTCTGTGTGATCTCTCAGCTGGGAAACTACTTCCTGCACTTTAGAGCCAAATAAATTATCTCCCTGGCAGGGCAGATCGACAAGTTTGTCCTGTACTTCAGGTCGTAAATCAGACACTTTAAGCCAGGCCCAGCATCTGGCGGCGATACCAGATGCAGCTACTCTAGAGGCTGTATCATAGCTGTCATAGGCCACTCTAACCTCGTGCTTTCCTGCATCCAAACCTTTATTTATAATATATTGCGCAGGTTCCTGGTACTGTGTGGGAAGATGTGGTATAAATTCTTCAATTTGTTTCCAGAGGTTCCTCTGGTACTGGGTCATATATAAATGATATGCTGAGATCTTAGAATTCAGCATTGACCCTTGGAAAACCTTGCGCCCCAATAGGTTAAGAAATCTATTATCTTTCCCTGGAGGCATTGAGGAATGAGTTTTTGTCCTCCTGGATTTCTTTTGTGCCGATTCTACTACGACAGAATGGTGGGGTAGTTGAGTTTTTTGGTATCCAGATGTGGGTTGCATGAGGTAAGTTGATTCTATCCTCCTATTGACTGCAGGGATTGTACATGGGTGTTCTCATAGTTGTTGCTGCAGTTGTAAAAGAATGTCGTGGACAGGAATAGCCATAGTGTGTTTTGGGGGATCCACAAATTGGAGGATCTCCAAAGTCTGCTGTCTTGCATCTTGTGTATGTATTTGGAAAGGGATAGAATCCGCCATTTCCTGAATGAAAATTGGAAAGGAAAGGTCCTCCGGAGGAGACTGTTTTGTTGCAGGAAGTGGAGGGGGTCTGACATGAAGTCCTCTGAGGAAGGTTCAGTGTCTGTGTCAGACCAAGTGTCATATTGAGGTGTCTGTTGAGGAGGCCGAACTTTGGGTGGAGGGGAAATACCCGAGGGTCCTGGCATTGGTTCTTCTGATGAAAAATCCTTGTCTTGCTCTAATTCTGGGCAAGATGGTAATGAGGATAGCAAGTCATGATAATTTTTAGTTAAGATATCATGTAATGCAGTTTCAGCTGAGGTTGGAAGTTGTCTGGTCATCGATGATTTATGTTTAGTCGATGACTTAAGCTTTGATTTCTTCGATGGTGGTATGGTGGGCGCCATAGTATAGATAGACATCGTCTCCGATGTCGATGGAATGGTCGATGTTAAAAAGGAAAACTGGGAAATAGGAATAGAGGAAAAAGGCCTCGATGATGTTGAAGAAGTTATTAAAATGTTTTGCATAAAGGTAGGCATCGAGATTGATTTCATTATGGGCTCAATTGGCGATGTTATTGTCATCGGTGCCACCGTCGGCATCGACTATGTCGTCGGTATCGGTGGAACCGCTGGCATGGACAATGTCGTCTGCATCGGCGGAACCACTGGTATGGACGATGTGGTCGGCATCGACAGAACCGCTGTCATGGACAATGTCGTCTGCATTGGTGGAACCGCTGGCATCGACTATGTCGTCGGCATTGGCAGAATCGCCGGCATCGACGTGGCGTCAGCATCGGCGATGACGCCGGCATTGGTAATGGTGCTGGAACTTGCTTTTGTAAAGCTTCCCTCACTATTTTCTGAATAAGGGATGTTAAGTCTGGCGTAGTGGATGCTGGTAACGATGGTGTTGAGGCGGCATCGGAAGATTTTTGGCGCTTTGTGGACGGTTCACTGGAAGACCGAATCGACGGGGACTCCGAGGGTCGACGATGTCGATGTTTGTGTTTTACCCTCGGTTCTATCACTGACCTTGTCGATGACATGGACGCGGTCGGTGAAGTGGCATCTCCGGATCCCTCGACGTGTTTCTTTTTTATCAGGAATTTTTTGGTACCTCCTATTGGAGAGGATTTTGTCGATGCCGATGGCAATGGAATTTGTTGTAAATGAAAGAGAGATGCCATCTTTTCGCGTTGAAGCTTTTGAACCTTTGGGGTCATTTCCTGACACTGGGAGCATGAAGCTATCTCATGCTTTTCTCCAAGACATATCACGCATTCTAAATGCGGATCCGTTACCGACATGGTTCGGTTACAAGAAGGGCATTTCTTGAAACCGAAGGCCATGCTTACATCGACGTCCGTCGATGAAATTTTCTGAGAAAAATTGCCAATGAGAATGAGAATTCTACAAGAGTTTTGTCACCGTCCGGTGACAAATAGAATGAGACCCGATGTGGGAGAAAATGAAAATTTTTCAATGACTTTAGTCAGAAGTGTGAGAAGACTCACAGGGCTACAGGAACCGCGATGCTAATGGCAGCACGGAAAAACGAAGACTGGAGTGAGACCCCTGTGGCAGAGAATATTATGGCATGCTGGGCATGCTCAGTAGCCTCAGGCTGCCAGTCAAAAGTTTCTAGAAACTTTGACAGAAGTTTTCCCGCGATAGGGCTCCATCAGTGACATCACCCATATATGAGGACTACATCCTGCTTGTCCTGGGATAACTGCATTTAACATCTTTAAATCAATTATCTCTTGAATTGTATATGGGGGGGGGGGGGAACAAACAGGATGCTTAACTTAAAATTGACCTCCGGCCACACTATGTTGTACTCGGGGGTGGACCCTTGTCCTGGGCAGAGATGGAATGCCTCCTGAAAGGGAACAGGAGGTAACTGCCCCCAGGGGGTGGAGCACTGGAGGAGACAGAGGCTGGGAAGAGCTTCACCACTGGAAGCCCGAGGTTCCCCCGGGAGGAGCCCGCAAGGACCCAGGCCGCTTGGACTTAGGGCCTCGCAGGGTCTGAGAGAATGAAAGTCCAGTATGCCCACGGAGACAGGGGGAGCGCGATCGGGTTCAAAGGTGGCTGCTGGTTGGAACACGGAGAACCAGAACAGAGTTGGTGATGACAAGGCAAGGAACAGAGCGAGAATCTGGAGACGAGGGCAGGCAGGCAAAGGTCAAGATCCAGGTTAGTCCGAGGAATGGTCAACAAAGCAGGGCTCAGGTACCGGAGGTCAGATGAGGTCAAAGGCAGGCTAAGGTCTTAAGGCAGGTGGCAAGTAGGCAGGCAGGTGAAGAGCAAGCTGAGGTCAGTACCAGAAGACAGTCAGAGGGTATTATCTGGGTAGACAGACAGGTGAACACAGGAACAAGCAGGACACAGGAACTAGGATGCAGGAACAAGTCAGGAACGGAACTGGAACAGAAGGATCCTGGAACGAGACTGGGAACAAGCAGGAACAGGTACAAGCGCAGAGGCAATCTTAGAAAAAACCAACCCGATTGCCAAGGCATGGAAGCAGAGACAAGAACTTCCTTATAACGAGGGATCAATCAGGGCGCGCCGCGGAGCTAGGACCCGCCCTTGGCCCTACATGAGTCCGGGCAGTCTGCGTATATGGGCGTGGCTAACATGGCCAAGGACGCCGAGCCTCGGCATGAGGCCTAGCACTCAGAGGAAGGCCCGGTGACCGCCGCCGCGGGGCCTGGCAGGACTGGCAACTACCACGAGGGAGGTTGTCCTGGGACCCGCTGTGGAACCATGAAGGTGAGCAGACCCGCGTGCAGGACGGCCGTGGGTGGGGCACGCAACACACTAAGCGTGTTCAAAGTCTGAGCCAATAAAATCAGCAAGATATCTTTGTGAAAAAAGAAAAAAAATCTGAGCAAAGCCTGAAGCGGCTTTCAATCATATGCGATTTCTCCATCTTCTAGAGGTGAGAAAGCTAATTCCCCATCGGAATCCTCTGCTGTCTCATGATCCACATCCCCTTGAATATTACCAGGGGCAGCCTCCCTGTGGCATTTGCCTGTCATGATTAACAAATGGGAGGCCTGAGCACGTGATCCCTACATAGTAGGTTGCTTCGCCTTTGCTGAGCACACCTGCAGAAAGTTCTGCAGGCCCTGGAAACATTCCACCCAGGAGGAGGATGGATCAATACCGGAGCCCATAGGCCTAAACTTACTCCCTCCAACCTCTCTCGCTCAGTGAAGCTTCTGCTATCAGGAACAAGGGAGGAGGAGAACTGATCATTGCCTCGCCTCCCACTCCACTTCCCGCCAGAGATACCACAGGCAGAGCAGATGCCTCAACATGGGCAAAAGCTGTAGTAGTCAAATCACTTTGAGCATCTAAACAGTGCTGACACAAAGAGAGTGAGGACTGAATTGCTATCAGCGGCAAGCCTCACAGATAGCAAGGTGGTTGGACCTGGTCATCCCCAGCGCCTAGCTCTCCAGAACTTTGGCTCTAGGCAGCCTCCTGCATGTACACCAATACCACCCAGACATATACAGACATCCTTCCAGGATGCACACAAATATGCTCTCAAGACTAAGTTGCGATCATACGCGCACAAGTATATGCGCAAATACACGTACAAATACCTATGCGCTCAAATTTAGGTTGCTGCCTTATGTGCACAGATCCTGCACATGCAACAGTCATGCGAGAATGCGCACATACACCTATGGGAAAAGAACCGCTGCTGCAACCCACCACACAGCTAAGCAAAGCTTGCCTGCACCTTCAGGTGTTTAGGCTCGAATTCGTTCAACATCCGGCACCGAAAATCATCAAAGGCCTGAAGAGCTTCTCAACAGCTCAGTACTCTTGACCGGCCGAGAATCCATGGAGACTGAGGCCGAGAGCCAGCATCCCTTGCTGCCAGTTCCGTTAAACATGCTGTGTGCATATCCACATTAAAACTGGCAGAAGACCTCTATCAGAATTGGACACTCCTCCATCGGTGCAAGTGCTTCTCTGCACCTCCGATGACTGGAAACTGCCGGCGATAGTTGAGAGGGGGATTCCCTTGCCTTTCCCGTCAATGCTACTAGGGAATCGAAAATGGCTGTCGCTTCTGCGCTGAAGGGGAAAGCCTCAGCGCTAGACCCTGTCACCCACGAAGCTCGTTCTACTGGTACAGCCATGCTCGATGCAGACCTCGAACGCCTTGCCGCTTTTGCCACACACTGTTCCATCCCTGCACCCACGGCACCACCAGCACCTTAATGGCAAGCAGAGGAACAGTCCCTCAGCGCCACGGAGACAGTCAGTCTTCTCCACCCGCAGAGAAGCTGCTGTAAAACCCAATCACTGAGCTTCCCAAGCTGCTAAGGTAGCTCCCCCTGGAAGCCAAATGCTCCACAGATTCCTCTAACTAGGTCCTCTGTTTTTTTTTACTCTGAGAACAAAAAAGAGAAAGATACTTTCCTTAGGTGCAGAGGTTCCAGTTCCAGAAGCGCAGGCCACATGGCAGATCAGAAAAGAGCCAGAACACTGTGTTGCGTCCGTCGGTCCTAGACGGCTTCGCCCCGTTTGCCTCACCTTGTTCATGGCTCCTCCCGCTTACGTTGGGAAAATGGCTACCGCCACGTCTGCAAGCCACCCTCTCCAGCGTCCCCAGAACGGCTATGGTGCTGCCTCCCGCCATGCTCCTCCCAAGGACCTACTAGGGTGCGTGCGCGCCACCCACGTCTTTATTCCAGCATTGGCACGAACCTCGGGGGCGTCCCCCTCAAGTGATATCACGCCATCCAGGTATATAGCCTGTATTCAATTGCTAGCTCACTGAGTTAGCAAAGACTCAGATTTGTCCTGTCTAAGCTACTCTGCCGTTTCCGTGCTGCCGCTGGAAGCTCTCTCTCTGCCCTTCGGGGCATTGACTAACTTGGGTACCCGCTCCTCGGGGGCCCTCTGCTTTATTTCAGGTGTCTTTCAGGGATCAGGTACTCGCTCCTCAAGGGCCTGCTCTCCCTGCCTCAGTGACAGTACCATCTACTTCAGCCTGGTGGAATCGCTTACCTATAGCTACCATCTAGTGAGTAATCTAACTCTCAGTCTGTCTCCTCCACAGCATTGCCTTGCTGGGAAACCTACACCAGAGTTCCCCTATACCAACAGGGTGAGAAGGGTCCCCTCTGCTGAGGGTCCCGAGACTGCTAGATCCAGACTACTTCATTACTGCCACCTCTGGTGGTGTACCTCAAGCTGTACAGTAAAAGAACTAATTCTGTGTTTGTGTGTCCTGAGTCTAGCCCAGTACTGTGGCTCCCCACGGGGCTCCTCCCCATGGGCATGGTCATCTGCCACAGTACCCAAGAATCCACCCAAACACCGCTTAACCATAATACACTGACTATATCCATCTCCTTTTTCCAAACTTTAGCGATCCAGCCCAGGACAAACCATAAAAAAAGGGACACTTCCCGGCTCCACTGGGCTGGCACTGCAGAACTGCCAGCAGGTTCCACTGCTGTCTCATGGGGGATGAGGGATGGCTTCACCAGATGTCCACCCCACGGACCTCTTGACTGAGCTATCAGAAAGGTCACCAACCCCCTGCTCATCTGCCTCAAACCAGGGGCAATCGCCTGACCAGGATCCAGAAGTTTTCTTGATTTTTAATCTTTTTTGTCTCTTTCTCCAGACTGCAGGTTTTACACCATCTAACATCTGCTGGAGACAGAGAAATACTGAGGGACTGCAGGTGGCATTCTGTGTTATGTACAGTGTCAGTTAAACTGTCTCCATCTGCTGGTAGGGAGGCAAAATCCAGGAGTCTGGACTGAACTGGGTACATACAAGGAAGAGAGAACTCTCAGTCCCGAAGGCAGTAATACAGAATGTCGGAAGGTTGCTAAGCATAAAGCCCAGATGCCACTAGTCGAGGAAAGGCCTGGATAGGTTGATGGGCAAGTCAGAAAGTAACAAAGCCTGGAGGTCACAAGGCATGGAGCAAGGTAAGAGCTGCAGTCAGAGCCAAGGGGGACTCTATGATGAAGCACAGAAGTTCTGGAGAGGGAGGGGTTAAATGGAGCTGGAAATTGGGAGTGGTGTGAGAAGCAAGAAGAACATAAGCACATAAGAAAATGCCATGCTGGGTCAGACCAAGGGTCCATCAAGCCCAACATCCTGTTTCCAAAAGAGAACAAACCAGGCCACAAGAACCTGGCAATTACCTAAACATCAAGAAGATTCCATGCCTGACAAGGCTGAAAGTGACCCCCCCTGGTGGAAGGAAGACTGCACAACAGACTGAACCAGGGCATGGAGAGCCTGTGATACCAGGAAAACTGATACCAAGATGCTGCAAACGGTCCACTTGGCTGAGGCCCATCAAAGAAGATCCTGCTTGCCACATACTGATCCAGGTACCACATTTGGGATTCCAGTTGTCAACTTAGGGGTAGGTGCGCGTGCACCTCCGTGTGTGCACGCTTCCCGGCGCACACACATGGACGTACCAATTTTATAACATGCGTGTGCTGGCCAACTGCCGGCACGCCCTTCCCCTGCACAGCAGCAAATGGCTGCTGTACCAACCACCTCCAGCAGTTACACGCATGGCCGGGCTTCTTTGAAAATGCGTGCAGTGCGCGCAAGACCGATCCATGCATATAACCCCCGGGATTTACTCTTGCCAGGCATTTAAAATTCACCCGTTAGTCTACCAAAATATTTCTTCCTACCTAGGTATATGACTTAGTCATCTCATGAGAGATGGCTCAGATCCACACACCATTACCCAATACAAGAGAATGGAACAAGTTTCTCCCTGTGTTCAAGTAGAAAATGGCCACCTGTCTGAACTATAACAATCTTGCTGGCTAACTGAAAATTTTAGAGCATTCACAATTGTTTACTACCCCAGAATTTGCAGCATCTTCCCTTAGAGGAACCAGTTGCCCTGGGTGTGAAGTCCCTGCAAATGAGTTCCTCAAAACAGAACATAGGCATCAGCAGTTGAAAACTATTTAGTGAGCTGGGATTTATAAGCATACACCCAAGGTCAAATTGGAAGTGGAGAGGGAAAAAGTCAAAGTTTTAAGCTCTTCAATAATACAGATATTTTCCTAAAGTCTGAGTGAGTTGATTTACTGAGACTTTAGCATCCTCTACTCTTGTCCCGTATGGAAACGTGCAAGGGGAGACACGAACTGTGGTACTATAAAGGCCCAGCACTGTGAATATAGGCCAAGCTTTTGTCCATTAATTGTAAGTTACTCTTTCTACCATAGCCACTAAGCCTTTCATCAATGGCCGCAAAAAAAAAAAAAAGTGGGCTGGTTTAGCAGGAAGGTTAAAAAAAAAAAAGTTACAAAATCATCACACTAGGGCAAAAAGCTAGAGGAGTTTGGCAGAAAATGCAGAAAGACAAAAGAATAAGTTCTGCAGGGCCACAGCACAGGAAAATACATCTGAAATATCACAAAAAAAAAAAAAAAAGGAAGGCAGCTGGTATAATACAAGAATTACAATGCATAAGCAGTGAAAGGCTATTGCCTTCCCAGAGAGTTCTAGAAGATTCCATTTCTGTAGCAATGAACATGAGGTCACATGACCCAGTTGCATGACTGAGGTCAAATGCTAGTCTTCAGAAAAAAAAAAAAAAAGACGACAAACTATGTGTGCCCAAAACAAGGGTGAGCTGAATTTGTGAGTCATGTGTCAAGCAGATCAGTGATAAGAAATAACATTTTTGAAAAAGAGCCTAACGGTCCATCTAAAGTTACTGTAAAAGGAAGAGAAAAACAAAACTAAAAAAAAAAAAAAATTCAGAAGTTAGTGAAAAGGCAAAACACGATAATTAAAATGTTCATTATCTAAATATAAAAGCTTCCTTTCAGTATTGCAATCTTCTTTTTGATTTTAAAAGTATCACAACTTGCAAAGACAAGTTTATATTAACAGAAAAGAAAGAACACATGAAACTACATACAGGAGCACCAAAATTACCTGAAAACTTCTGCATTAAGCGCCATGAGTTTTCTGCCTCAAAGTGCTACACTTAAAAACTGGATAAAAATTCCAAGGTGGTGTTTCCACATTTTTTCGTCTACAATATTTTAATTTTTACCCTTCTTGAAGTTGCAGGTATTTAAATCCATGGGCAAAAGATGTACTATTTCAAAACTGTGGAAACAAATGGATTATCAGGGGTTTGTACTCTCCTATCCTACTTTTGCCCAAAACTTAAATTTGATCCTTAACACTGCTTTACACTACTTTAATATCAAAATAAATCTGTGACTCTCATACAATCCTTTACCACCTTATTTCCTCAATATCAATTGGCTTGTTTATTTACAACAGAGCTTTCCAAATCTGATCTCATAATTCCAGAGCTAGTCTGATTTTCAGGATAGCCGTAATGAATATAAAATACATGAAATTAGTTGGCATATAGAGGGTAATTTTCAAAGAACGTTATTGATAAAAATGGCAGGAATGGACTTTTTGCAAAATTGCCCTCCTAATAAAGCAGGTAAACTTACATGCATGTCATGTGAGCACAAATTTATCAAAACTGAATGGAGTTCTGAAAGTGGAACTAGAGAAGTTAGGATTTATGTGCATACTTTGGGATTTTAAAAAGTATGCATGTAAATTTTCAGGAAAAAATTATGGAAGTTTTAGCAGGTGAAACATGTCTAGGTAAATCTGGTGGGATAATTTTCAAAGCTGACTTTTTAGCTTACATCTACTTTGAATATTAGTTTAATTCATGTGCACATTTGCCAACTTTTGTGTGTGATTTTTCAAAATTTCCCACATACTGGGTATCCAATGCATTCAAATCTCTCATATACATATTCATTGTGGATATCTTGAAAATCTAACTGGGTCTAGTGTCATGCCAGAAAAGGTTTGTGAAGCCTTACATCATCCCTCTTCCTTTATATTTCTATGTCCTAAATTGCTTAGATATAAGTTCCTAAAATGTAGAAATAAAATCCTTACACTATATGCTTTATATCATAACCTTCCTCATCATTACCGAACACACCAAAGCATCTACCTTGAGAAAGTGGAACTTCTTCACCTGTGGGTCCAACAGGTACAACTTAGCCAGAGAGCGGCCCCCTTTAAAATTAGCTTCCAGAGCCGCTCATTCTAAATCAATCAGATCCTGCAGTGCCTAGTGCATGGGAAAAATGCCAAGACTTTCTCAAGTTGACCATATAGGGTCCTTCCTTATAAGCAGGGCTTTCTTCCTTTTCTCCTCATCCAAAATTTGCAACGTGTGTAGGGACAGAGAAACCAGGGACATTTCATCTCTATGAAAACATGGAGGCATGGTCCCCCCTTTCTGGAGAAACCTCACCTTCCTCCAAAGTCCACATCACTACCTTCCCAAGGAAAATTTGTAAACCCATTGAGAGAATCATCTAAGGGAAACAAATTCCTTTACTGGCATTCCCTTCTCATTCAGATCCCTAGGCCTTTTCTAGCCCGGCTGCCCAGTCTAGAAGGTCCTGGGAGGGCAGGTGTACAAGGTGCAAGGAGAGCAGAGACAGCCATTTATAATGTACCTGACCTAGGCAAAAAGCTTGCAAGCCCTTCAAAATTTCCTGAGAAATTATTGCCCAGGGCAAGGAAACAATATCTAGTGTAGGGGAAGCCAGCTCTCCTGCATTCTGTTAACAACATTTGGTCCCTCTGGGAGTTCAAATCTCCTCTGAGAATTCGGAAGGGGAAACCCAGTCTTCATTTCAGTGCCCCGCAGCTGTGAAATGGCCACTGGAGCAGTCAGGATAGCAGACATTGTTACTTCTGAAATCTGTACACCCAGCAAAGCACACAGCCCTCCAATAAATTCATGGTTTACCAGCTTTTGGCAAGCCAGGGAGCACTCCCAGCAAACACTGTGGGCCACCCCAGCCTGGATCTTTCTTAGATGACATGCCATATACAGGGAAGACTTCCTATCATACTCCGACTGGTGCCATTTTGTTCCCGCATTCCATTGCTTCTACATGCAGCCGCTATCCGAATCGCCTCCTCAAACATTTCTCTCACCGGACAGAGTCACCAGAAGCGCTCCCCCACCCAAAGCAAATCTACACTGTCCCCTCCAGGGAGCCAATTTCAGGGGGCAATACTCAACCTCCTCAACCTCGCTCCTGTTGCCTATTGTGCGAGGGCTTGGGATGCTTTATGGACCAGTACCCTCCACCACAAACTAGCCCTGTGAAGTAACATGCCACCTCTGTAGAGGGATATTGAGTTGTTAGGAACACACGAGAACAAAGTTGACCCAGAAATAACGGAATAGAGGACTGGATCAAGCGGATTGCCTACACAGTGCAGTCTGAAGAAGTGAAAGCCAGGCAAAAGGACTACCTCCAGTCTAAATTTGTGGAACAAACCTGGAGAGACTGCATGATGGAAATGGAGGAAATAGTGATGCCTCTTATGTCCAAACTGGAAAAGCTGGACAAGTTGTTAAGCTGGATGTAGTAGCCCTGCCTGCTATAACCCAATTGGATGAAGCAGTTCGCTAAATGCAAAAAGATATTTAGGCTGTAAACCAAGGACTCCGAAAAGGGCAACTTAGAGACCCTGAGGAAATTGCAAATAAGGCAGAAAGTCCTAAGGTCCATGTTTTTGTAGGAGGGACTTTCACTGCTAAAAAAGGAAGAAACCAATGACCAAAGGCTAACCCAACCATCGACAGGAAAGAAAAAGCACAGAAAAAGAGGGCTCCGAGTATGGAGTCTTTGCGAGACTCCTCTGATCAATACCTCTTTGTAAAGAGGACTTGAGATATACAGACTCAATATAGCTAACTATCGGAACTGATTCCATCTCACATAATTGTGCTATATGGTCAGCAGGGTCATCACCACATCCCTCAACAGCAATGGCTACTAAGGCTTAGACTATGAAAAAAGAAAAAAAAATCTGACTGATTTTAATGGATATCTTGAAATAACTTCTTCTGCTGTAGGAAGGCTTGGTGAGGTGGAGACTGGGTATAGAAGGCTTGATAAAATTAGTCTAAAAGTGATTTTGATCTCTAAGGCATGATACTTAAGGATGCCTGGAGGTGACCCTGGGAATGGTAGGCTGAAGCCCTCCCAAGTAGTCGGGGAAGTAGTAGTGCTGTTACTGTTCAGGTATTGTGGGATGGGTTATGCCCAGCCAGAGGCTCATTGGCCTGAAGGTAGACCACCCATGTAGCTCAGCTGTTTTACATTCTCTACTGGCAAGTTTTTCCCTATCCTTAGGGATCAGTTTGAAGAGGGTTGCACTGAAGTCTTTCAAGCTATTTGAACCTCACTTGTGGTTTGCCCAGTAAGGAAAGACTTTTGGCTACTTTGTTTATTCTCCTGCATTATTATAAGACAGTAAACACAGCTTATGTTTAATTATGTTCTTTTCATTAAAATTGCTGATGAAGTAAGTCTATTGTGCCTGTCTCTTAATCAGACCCTGACACAGACATTAAAGATACAGATCCCCCCCCCCCCCTTATTTTAATCCAAGGAAGATAGATTTTGAGGACGGAAGATCGGGGGAGGGGGAAGAAGGGAAATTAAAAACCAAGCCCATCTGGAAGCCTCCTGGCCTTCACAGCTCAAAGGCTGTCACATTTGGAGCCCCCAGTTACCTTCTTGTTTTGCAATGAGCCCTGAAACAATTTTCCTGTTCAGCCTATCATGCCCAAGTCCACAGCCAGGGATGCTTGACTACAATTTGTTGGAGACAGAGAAAGAATATTGGAGGCCTAATGTCAACACAGAGGTATAGAAGGAGTAACATCAACAAACCTGTCTATCTCTGCCTCCATTTCCTGGTTGGCGTGCATAACCCACTGATCTGGCCTAGTCTGACTGGATGAAGAGGAAGTAAATATTTTTTAGAATCTCAAAAGCCCTGCTAAATTAATACAATTCTTACTTTTTTATATAAGCTTTATCTTTTCTTTTTCTGTTTCTATGAATTTAACTATTTTGAGTTTGTTTTTTTCACTGGTCTGAGCAAAAGCTTAAATTATGTAACCTGCTTTGGAATCAGCATACCCACATAGATTTAGATGAGAAAGTCACAGCATAGTAGGGAATATGCATAATAAGCAAATTTTAGTTAAATACCTATTTAGTCAATAACTTACATAGATATCAGTCATAATCACTTAAAAATCTAGCAGGAACATAACTTGACAACTAGCACTTACTCTAAAATATAAATATGAAGAATTTTTTTTTTGTAATATATCAAACAGAAGGAACAGCTTCACATATTGATACTATAAATGTTCAAAGGGTTCTGTGATTTGGATTTTTCCTTTTAAATGGGGCTGGACTGAGAAAATTCTAACATGCCACATTATGGTGCACTGTGAATGGAGCTTATGGGGTGAACTTATGAACATATTCCTTTGCTGATAAGCAAGGAACAATTCACAGATTACATTAAGGATGAGCTATATGTCCAGCAATGGTAGGAGCAAAATGTTTCATTTTAGTTCATACATTTACCCATTGGCCATCAAGTGAATTTTGTGTTACTAATCCCAATTGTATTTGTCCCTTACAGCTAATGAAATGCTGCTTTTACAAGACTTGCTTTTAAACCATTCATCTGTATGCACCTATACAAAACATGTCTATTACTACTATTGTTTTCATTATTTCAAAACACGTTTGGATATCCAGGTATAGGGAAAGTCATTTTAAAAGCCAATGTGTGAGTAGTTTTGGTGGGATAATTTTCAAAATTACATAATTTATGTACTTTCCC
Source organism: Rhinatrema bivittatum (assembly GCF_901001135.1). NCBI lineage: Eukaryota > Metazoa > Chordata > Amphibia > Gymnophiona > Rhinatrematidae > Rhinatrema > Rhinatrema bivittatum. The sequence continues at coordinate 125,357,834 of NC_042615.1, forward strand.
TTTGAAACTGGTGTAAAGTAGACAGATAATTGCCTTTGTATCTATGCAAGCTGTTAGAAAATGACCCCTTAATGACATAAGGCTATCCCAGAATAATTATGGGCAAACAAGACTGAGATAAACAAATATACATCCCTTGGAATTGTACATTTCTCCATGGTCAGGCAGGATAGTCAGCCACATAAGTGGGTGACATCATCCTGATGGCATCGGAATGGATACGTTTTCAGAGTTCAGAAAATCAAGAAGGATAAGCAGAATAAGCAGCCACACAAGTTGGTGAAGTCTCTTTTGGAACATCCTCATTCTCAAGCTCAGAATAAAGTTTTCATTGAGCATATGGAGGAATTCCTGTGCAAGTGTCACCACACGAGCCCTTTATTCGTTTACTAAGGTAGTTTCAACTATGTGGAGAGGTGGGAGGGATTATGTGGCTGTTTGTTCTGCTGTCCATGGAGATCATCTACAGGTAAGCATGATTGCTTTCTTCTTTGACAAACAGGAACAAAGTCAGCCACACAAATTGGGACTCCCTAGCTAATGGTTGTGATCTTTAGAGAATGTTCTTCCACTCCCATCTCCAACCCCCAGCAACCCTTGGAGAGTGGTGGAGGATAGAATAAAGCTGGGCTGTATATAGAGAGGAAAAACCAGTAAGAAAAAGGAGGTGGTGATGGCATTGTACAGGTCCTTGGTGAGGCCTCACTTGGAATACTGAGATCAGTACTGGAGCCCGTATCTCAAAAAGGATAGAGACAAGATGGAGGTGTTCCAAAGAAAAGAGACCCAAATGGTATGGAGTCTACATCGGAAGACTTAGGAGGAGAGACTGAAGGAGCTACATACGTACACCCCTGGAAGAAAGGAGAAGCAGGGGAGATATGATACAGACCTTCAGATATCTGAAAGGTTTTACTGATGCATGTACTTCAAATCTTTTCCACTGGAAACAGTAGAACTAAGGTTCATGAAATGAAAATCCAGACGGGGACGATTCAGAGACAATGTCAGAAAATATTTCTTCACGGAAAGGGTGGTGGATGCTTGAAATGCCCTTGTGGAGAAGATGGTGAACACAAAAACAGTTAAAGAATTCAAAGGGGCATGGGATAAATCCTGTAGATCCCTAAAGGCTGAAGGACAGAAATGAAGAAAAGGGTGTATGGGGGTACCCTGCTTGGTGGTGGTTACTATCCTTAACCAATAAGATTTGCTGATCTGACCCTGCGCTCTCCACTTTGATAGTGTTAGGAGGGGAGAGAAATTGGATTCAGAGGACAACCAACTCAGGCCCCAACTTTTACGGTGTGGGGTACTGATATGCAGACATAAGGGAAAAAGCACAGAACTGCTTCTAAGGCTAAGTTCAAGATCAAAGTTCATTAAGCAGCATTGTCTGAATTTTCAAGAAGGCTCCTCACTTAATAAAAATGTTGCTTTGTTAATATATAAGGCTTGGGGGTAAGCTGTACAGATTGGCAGTTACTACCATAAGAAATTTACTGGGCAAAGTGGATGAATCAATTGGTCTTTTTCTGCCATCAATACTATGTTATGTTACTATGTATAGCTCAAGCTTAACTTAAGTTCTTTAAAACTGACTATACAAATGCACTGTTTTTACATGAATGTTGGTCCAGACAATGATGTTTCATAAATATGTGCTTTGATGATCATGTAGTAGCATTACAAATATCTTAAGAATATATATATATATATATATCTATATCTATATATAAAAGATATGCCATACTAGGTCAGACAAAGGGTCCATCAAGTCCAGTATCCTGTGTCCAACTAAACTGCCTTAAGTTGTGCCATTGTTGCTGCTGCTGTGATTATTTTATTTGATTTATATTCCACTTTTCAGCAATGCAAAGTGGAGTACATTAAAGAACTGTAGGTGATTCCCTATCCTCAGAGGGTTTACAATCTAAAGGACCGATTTACTAAGGCTTTTCTCCCATTCTGTCTCCATGGGAAAAATGCTTAGTAAATCAGCCCCCCAAAGTTTGTTGCCTATACTTAGTGAGCTTTTTTACTAATTCCTGCTTTTGAAAAACAATGAGAGATGCACTTAGAAAGCCATCTTGATAAAGTGTGTTTATTAACTGGAAATCTTTGCTTGAAGCCCTCAAAACATAGGAACAATTGTGACAAGTTCCTGAAGGCTTTAGTTCTGTTTAAGTAGAACTGTAAAGCCCTCAAAGTACAGGTTATGAAGAGTTTTGTGCCTTGAGGATATGTGAGTTTTTTGAAATAAACTGGGTATTACAATAGTTTGAGACATATGAAATTGTATCATCACTTTTTGTAAAATCCTTGGATGTGTTCTCCAGAATGCCTGATTTTTTAACATTTAGGTATAAGGTAGATAAATCATCAAAGCTTGAAGTTCACTAATTCTATGTGCTGAAGTGATGGCTGTGAAGAACAGAGTTTTATATTATTTTCTGTTTTAAGTCTACCATTGCTAACAGACAAGACCACATCTCATTGTGGAGGTGGATGTCTAACTGGAGGTCTCAAGTAGTACAATCCCTTTATAAAACAGAATGTCGGAGGGTGTTGAGAATGGGCAGATTTTATGAACACTAGTGGTAAGCTGCAATCGCACTCATAAGTATCCGTACTGAATTAGTGTTAAATCCAGAATTCACTAGATGTAGAAGATATTGTAAAAGAGCTGATGTACGGCAGGAAAATAGATCATTATGTTCAAAACATGAGGTGGCAAACCTTTTCTATTTGAAATTATAGGAACACCTTGTAGTTGGCTTTCTAGCTGCTAGAAATACTTTTTACTTCATTTGGTAAGGACAAGACTTGTATCAATTCACTTTCAATCTCCATGCTGTGAGAGCAAGAGATGAGAGGCTGGGATGAAGCAAGGCTCCCTTGAATTGAAAGATTTGGAAATATTTGTGGACATATGGGGAAGGGGTGTGGAGCCCTATGGCTAGCATCTCCAATCAGAGATACCATATCTGTTGAGCCCAAAAAGGGGCTATAATGATCATGCACCATTTATCCTCTCTCTCAGCTTCACAATTGTTCTTGCAATTAGAGGGATTGGAAAGAATTGTTGAGATTACTTACCTGATAATCTCCTTTTCCTTAGTGTATGCAGATGGACTCAAAACAAGTGGGTATAGTGTGCTCATGCTAGCAGTTGGAGACGGATCTGACGTCAGCACGGGTACATATACCCCCGCAGGAAGTGCAGCAATTCAGTAATCATCCTTGCAAAAGCTTTATGGATATATGTGTAACTGACCGATCGATTAAATGAACAGGATTACCCTGACCGATTGATAGTAGCTGGAGACCGCCAGTGTTCTCAACCGGAAGGCGTCGACACCCGGCAGGGTGGATGCCCTATTATAAGGAAACATGGCTTACCGTGAGTCGGTGAATCCCCATGTATACCGGCAGCTGGGCGGGATGCTAAGTCCATCTGCATACACTAAGGAAAAGGAGATTATCAGGTAAGTAATCTCAACATTTCCTAGCGTGTAGCAGATGGATTCAAAACAAGTGGGATGTACAAAAGCTACTCCCGGACTGGGCGGGAGGCTGCCCGAGGTCCATTCAGGATAGCCCTCGCGAATGCTGTGTCCTCCCTGGCCTGCACATCCAGGCGGTAGAATCTGGAGAAGGTATGGAAGGAGGACCACGTCGCCGCTTTGCAGATCTCTGCAGGCAACAGCATCCTAGTTTCTGCCCAGGAAGCCGCTTGCGCTCTGGTAGAGTGAGCCTTGACCCGTAGAGGTGGTGGCTTTCCCGCTTCTACGTAGGCCGCCTTGATAACTTCTTTGATCCAGCGGGCGATGGTTGCCCGTGAGGCCGCTTCCCCTTGCTTCTTCCCTCTGTGAAGGACGAACAGGTGGTCCGTCTTTCGTACTGCTTCTGACATTTCCAGGTATCTGGACAGTAGCCTGCTGATGTCGAGATGGCGTAGTATTCGACATTCTTCCGACTTCTTCAAACCTTCCGTGGTAGGCAAGGATATGGTTTGGTTGAGGTGGAAGTGTGAGACTACTTTGGGTAAGAAGGAAGGAACCGTGAGAAGATGGATAGCCTCTGGAGTGATTCTGAGAAACAGATCACGGCAGGACAGCGCTTGTAGCTCTGAGATGCAGCGTGCTGAGCATACGGCCAGCAGGAACACCATCTTCAAGGTTAACAAACAGAGGGACAGGCCTCGAATGGGTCTGAAGGCGGGTCCTGCTAGAAATTCCAAAACTAGGTTGAGGTTCCCACAGGGGCACTGGCCACTTCAGTGGCGGGCGAATGTGTTTGACTCCTTTCAGGAAACGTGAAACGTCTGGGTGTGTGGCGATGCTGTTGCCGTCACTCCGGGGACCGAAGCAGGAAAGCGCTGCCACTTGAACCTTGATGGAATTGAGGGACAGACCCTTCTGAAGTCCATCTTGCAGGAAATCCAAAATGATAGGGATCTTAGCGGCATGTGGATTGATGCTGTGAGTTTCGCACCAGGCTTCAAATACTCTCCAGATCCTTATATAAGTTAGCGATGTGGAGAACTTGCGTGCTCGGAGGAGTGTATCTATCACCGGCCCCGAGTATCCTATTTTCTTCAGCCTAGCTCTCTCAATGGCCAGACCGTAAGAGAGAATTGAGCTGGATCCTCATGGAGGATGGGACCTTGCCGCAGCAGGTCCCTGTGTGCAGGCAGGGGTAATGGATTCCCTGCCAGTAGTCTTCTCATGTCTGAGTACCAGGGTCTTCTTGGCCAGTCCGGGGCCACTAGAAGAACTAGGCCTCTGTGCCGCTGAATCTTGTGTAAAATGGCGCCCAGCAGGGGCCATGGAGGAAAGGCATATAGCAGGATCCCCTGAGGCCATGGATGTACCAGGGCATCGATCCCCTGGGTTAGCGGATCCCGCCTGCGGCTGAAAAATCTGGGTACTTGAGCGTTGGACCTGTCCGCTAGTAGGTCCATGCCCGGCATCCCCCACTGATCCACAATCATCTGGAAAGCTGTGAGCGACAGCTGCCATTCCCCTGGATTTAGGCTTTCTCTGCTGAGGAAGTATGCCATGGTGTTGTCCTTCCCGGCGATGTGGACGGCGGAGATGTCCTGGAGATTCGCTTCCGCCCAAGTCATCAGGGGGGCTATTTCTAGGGATACCTGTTGGCTTCTGGTTCCGCCCTGTCGGTCGATGTATGCCACTGTGGTGGCGTTGTCTGACATCACTCTGACCGCTCTGTTGCGAAGTCTGTGGGCAAAAATCGCAGGCACGCTAGCCTGACTGCCCGTGCCTCTAGTCGGTTGATGTTCCACCCCGACTCTTCTCTGTTCCACCGCCCTTGGGCGGTGAGTTCTTCGCAGTGTGCTCCCCATCCGTTCAGGCTGGCATCTGAAGTGAGCAGGGACCAGGTTGGGGAGGACATTCTCGACCCCCAGCTCATGTGGCCGGGCTGCAACCACCACCGTAGCTGATTCCGCACTCTGGCTTGTAGAGGAAGGTGTACAGTGTAGTTCTGTGATCGTGGGCTCCACCGAGATAGGAGGGCGTGGTGTAATGGTCTCATATGAGCCCGCGCCCATGGTATCACCTCCAGAGTGGATGCCATAAGGCCGAGGACCTGTAAGTAATCCCAAGCGTGGGCCGGGTGGCGCTCAGCAGGACCTGCAGACGATTCCGGAGCTTTGATCTTCTCTTGGAGGTCAGACTGACCTTGTCTTCCTGGGTGTCGAATTGGACTCCTAGGTATTCCAGCGACTGAGAAGGCTGTAGGGAACTCTTGTTCAAGTTTACTACCCATCCTACGCTTTCCAGAAGAGATATAACTCTGTTGGTTGCCTGGTGGCTCTCCTCCGAGGACTTTGCCCTGATCAGCCAAATCGTCCAGGTAGGGATGGACGAGAATTCCTTCCTTCCTGACGCCGCCACTACTACTATGACCTTGGTAAAGGTTCGCGGTGCGGTGGCTAACCCGAAGGGTAAAGCTCGGAACTGGAAGTGTTGATTCAGGACTTTGAAGCGTAAATAGCGCTGGTGATCCCGATGGATTGGGATATGCAAGTACGCTTCCGATAGATCTAGGGATGTGAGAAACTCCCCTGGCTGTACTGCATTCTTGACAGACCGCAGGGTTTCCATGTGAAAGCTGGGGACCCATAGGTGTCAGTTGACCGACTTGAGGTCCAGGACAGGCCTGAAAGTGCCCTCCTTTTTGGGCACTATGAAATAAATGGAATAATGCCCAGAATTTATCTCCCCTGCAGGCACTGGGATTATGGCTTTTAGGGACAGGAGCCTCTGCAAGGTAACTTCTAGTGCCGTCCTCTTGAGGGGTGAACAAGGAGATTCCACAAACTTGTCCGGCGGGAGTTGAAGAAAGTCCAGGTAGTACCCTTCTCGGATGATGGCGAGGACCCACTGGTCCGAGGTAATCTCGACCCACCTGTGGTAGAAGAGGGTTAGCCTGCCCCCTATGGCTGCTACCCCCAGATGGGTCGGCTGATTGTCATTGTGGTGTACGGCCGGGACCTGAACCCGAGCTGGTTCCCCTCTTACTGCGCTTAGTCCGAAAGGACTGGTTCCTGGCCTGCGGATGAGGTGCTTGGTAGCGAGTTCTGTAAGGGTTGAAGCGCTGAGAGTTTCTACCTCTGGATGGTCTAGGAAAAGGGCGCTGGCTCCTCCTTGGCCTGTCTTCTGGCAGACGGGGTAATGGAGAGGCGCCCCATTTATTGGCCAGTTTCTCGAGGTCGCTGCCGAACAGGAGGGATCCCTTAAAGGGCATTCTCGTGAGACGTGTCTTGGAAGAGGAGTCAGCCGACCAATTACGTAGCCAGAGCTGCCTCCTGGCTGCCACTGAGGAAGATACTCCCTTGGCTGCCGTACGGACTAGGTCGGAGGCTGCGTCAGTGAGGAACGAGAGAGCTGATTCCATCTCTTCTCCCGGGGTGTTGTTCCTAGCCTGTGATAAACAGGAACGCCACTACGGTGCAGCAGGTCGCAATTCGTAGGGACATCGCTGCCACCTCAAAGGCTTGTTTCAGAATGGCGTCCATGCGCCGGTCATGTGTATCCTTGAGGGCCGTCCCCCCTTCCACCGGAATGGTGGTACGCTTCACAATTGCGCTAACTATGGCATCTACCTGAGGGCACGCCAGCATTTCTTTAGCTGCCGGGTCTAAGGGGAACATGACAGCCAAGGCCCGACCCCCTTTGAATGAGGCCTCCATTTTCCCTTCCTCCCTTGTAGAAAGGGAAAATGGTGAGTCATTTGACACAGGCCCTCTAACAGGGGGTTCATTCTCGGTTCCCCTGGGGTGTCATGGCCCGGAAGAGCCAGTTCCGACAGGCATTGAGAGATCAGGCCTGGGAGATCCTCTTTCAGAAAGAAGCGCCTCATGGTTCAATCCCCGAGGGAAATTCTCCCTCCTCTGGGGGCTCTTCGTCTTCCTCAGGGCAATCTGACTCCCCATAAGTGGGGGTTCCGGGTGGCGAGTGGCCGTGCCTAGGCCTTGAGGGTCCAGGGGCCGGGTCATCCGGCAAGTATGGATTCGTTCGGGGCGCAGCCTGCATTGTTACAAAGGCATGAATCCCCTTGAATAATTCCACCCAGGAAAGCGAAGCCGGATCTGGCCTTAGGGGCACCAGGTCTCTCGGGTTCCCTGGCAGCTCCCCGCTGCCTGCTAGGTCCAGGGTGTTCCCTGAGGAACTGGCAAGTACGCTGGGCTGCGACCGGTCCTGGCCTGGAACTCCAAGGGCCTCTTCACATTGGGCACATAGGGAGTCTGCTTCCTCGCTCTGTGTGGCTCTGAGGTTGCATGCAGAGCAGAGGCTTATGCCTGATGTTGGAGGTGCCGGCTCCGCTGACGCATGGGCTCTCTTATGCTCCATCTCATCTGTCAACTCAGCTAGAGTCTGCGCTTTGGAATATGTGCGAAAGATGTGCACCTACCAATATGCGTTTATCCACGTGCGCCTGTCCACGTGCGCCTGTCAACGTGCGCGTATCAACTGGCGCCTATGAACCTGCGCTTATCAATGTGCGCCTATCAGCGGGCGCCTATGAACGTGCGCCTATCAGCGGGCGCCTATGAACGTGCGCCTAACAGCGGGCCCGCCTAACAGCGGGCGCTTCTTAGCAGCGGGCGCCTATCAACATGCGGCTATCAACTGTCGCCTATGAACCTGCGCTTATCAACGTGCGCCTATCAACTGGCGTCTATGAACGTGCGCCTATCAGCGGGCACCTATGAACGTGCGCCTAACAGCGGGCGCTTATGAACGTGCGCCTATCAGCGGGCGCCGCTTAGCAGCGGGCGCCTATCAACGTGCGCTTAGCAACGGGCGCTTAAGATATGCGCTTAGCAACGGGCGCCTAACAGTATGTGCTCAGCAACGGGCGCCTAACAGCATGCGTTTAGCGACGGGCGAATAACAGCATGCGCTTAGCGACGGGCGAATAACAGCATGCGCTTAGCGACGGGCGCCTAACAGTATGTATCAACGTGTGCGTAGCGACATGCGCCTATGGCGCGGCGAGCAGACAGGCAAAATGGCGACCCCCTTGGCGGGTTGCCACGTAGGCAGACTCTGCTACTCCTCGGTTCCTCGGAGACCAACAAGTAAAGATGTACGCCTTACCTTGTCTTCGGCGCTTCCCGGCTGCAACCTGGGCGGTCTCCGGCTGCGGGGGGAGAGGGTGATTACCATCACCGCCGCGCTCGAGGAGGTGCACCCGCTGTCTCTAGGCCGGGCCCGAACTCGTCTCGCTCGGGGGCCAAGCCGCGCCCGAGCCCTTCTCACTCGGGGGCTAGGTCCCTGCCACGATTCGGCCACCGGACCGAGGCACTTACCTCCGAGGGACCACGGAAATCACCTCGGGAAACTCAACTGGGGGAGGGACCGAATGGTATCACCACAGGAGTACGGGACTCGTCTTCAGGTAGGTGTCTTCTATGAATTTAGTCGTTAGAATTTGGAAACACGCTCAGCGAGCGTGAGGTAGCTCCAAACTGCTTTGGAGACGGAAATTACTGAATTGCTGCACTTCCTGCAGGGGTATATGTACCCGTGCTGACGTCAGATCCGTCTCCAACTGCTAGCACGAGCACACTATACCCACTTGTTTTGAGTCCATCTGCTACACGCTAGGAAATCATACATTAATCCATTGTTCTAGCTTATCACAAAATGTGTCTGATGGCAGGAAATCTTGTTCTGGTTTCTGGAAGCAGTAAAAAGATAGCTTATAATTCTGAGAAGATGTAAAGAGATTTATCTGTGGAACTCCCCAATGACAAAGTAACTGCTATACTGTACCCTTGGTGCAGAGACCATTATCCAGTTGTAGATGACTCCTCAAGGCATTTGCAACAATGGCCTTTCCCAGCAGGTAAATTATGGAAAGAAATATTCCTCAATTGTGCCCATTTCCAAAACCTTTGAGCCTCCTTGCAAAGCCAAAAGGAATCATTCCCTCCTTATTTATGTAAAACACTGCTTCTTGATTGCCTATTTGGATTTGGAGATCCATAGCTCGAAAACCTGAACAGGTTTGAATATTGCTCCAAGTTTCAAGAGGTTTATGTGTAGGTTGTACTCTAAAGGTGTTCATATTCCTTGTGTGCAAACCATATTGAAATGGATGTCCTTCCTCTAAACTCTGAGGACATATCCATGGTTAATATCTTTTAAACCTTTGGAGGGTGAAAACTGATCCCCTCTTAGAAGATTTGATGCGTCTGTCCACCATTTCAGTGATTATACAAGTTGTCTCATCTGTACTTTGCGTGACAGGCTTATCAATTTGAAAGCTTTGAGCTCTGGTAATAATGCCTTCCATATCTGAGTATCCAAATGTGCTTTAATAAATTCCAATTGATGTGTCGTATGAGTCATATGAGACTCAATGTGGTTTATTACAAACCCCTGTGATTCCAATAACTGAACTGTGAATGTTAAGTCCTTGGCACTGTCAAATGATCTGCTTGATATTAGCAAGTTGTTTAAATATGGAAAAACCATCACATTGCTTTTTCTTAAATAACCTACTACTACTGCTAAACATTTGGTGAATTTTTTATTGGAGCTGCAGCTAGGTAGAAGGGAAGGACCTCTCGGGGGCAGTGGGGATCAAACTTGTGGCCAGGTGATCCTACAGTGGAGCACAGGACTCTGGCTCAGCAAGAATGCTGAAGGAACTATCAAGCTAAATAGAAGTAGGGAGGCTCCCTATTAGAACAGCATTAGCTGGGTCTTAAACTTGAATGCTAGATATAAGCTCCTTAGCCTGACACACCCTTGGCCAGTCTAACAGTCCTCAAGAGTTTGCTTCGTTATACTACTGTTCACCTGGCTTGTTCCCTTTTGCTCCTGGCTCCAGCTTTGATCCTGGTTCCTCCTCCAGTCCTGATCTTCTGCTTCACTCCTAGCATCCACCTGCACCCAAGTGCCCAACCTACAGGGAACGACAGCTGATTTAGGTAGAAGATTATCTGATCCAGAATGCCTGGCCTATCTGGAACATCTCTCTTTTGCTTTAGTGGAGTGGGCCATGATAGGTCTTTGAACTGAAAATACCGATCCTTCAGAGTAAATCTGAGGTATTTTCTGTGAATAGAAATGTGGGTGTATGCATCCTTTAGGTCCAATGTGGTTAGCCAGTCTCCCAATTCTAATATGGTAGAATGGTGCTCTAGGAGTTCATATTGAATTTTTCCTTTTTGAGAAAAGCATTTAGATTTCTGAGATCTAAAATATATTGAAATTCTCTCGATTTCTTTGGAAAAGAACCCCTTCCCTCTCTCAGAAAGGTTCCATTGCATGAACCTATTTCAAGGTATCTTGTTCTTTCTTTAATATTGTCAGCTGTTCCTGCAAATGAGGTTCAAGATAAGGGAAGATGCGGATAACCAGGATTAAAAGTTTAGATAACATCCCTAGCTGATTATCTCGACAACCCATTTGTCTGTTATGAGATATCATTGGGTAACACTTCTTCCAGGTGGAATACTGCAGTATATCGTTTGTTTTTTTATTGCTCTCTTCATGGCAGACCACTACCAAAACGCCATGCAGTAACTGCACCTTGTTGCACCATATAATTAATATCCACATTCTTTACAACCAGTGATATTTTAAGTGGTATTTTCAATATTCTCAATTATAGATCTTTTAAGTCTTTTAGGCATTTAACAGTCAATCTTTTTTGGAAGCTGAATACATTTTAATATTCCTTGAAATTCCTCTGATCTTATGGTTTCTTCAGTTTGAAAATATGGCCTCAGCCATCTTTTGAACAAATGCTGGATAAATCAATTCCTCTATATGGGAACTGGCTCTTGGGGGCTCAAGCGATGGATCCGAAGGCAGTTCTGGCAAAGTGTAACAGGAGCCATGGGAATATACAGTTAGTGGGTTTAAAAAAAGGTTTGGATAATAGAAACATAGAAATGACGGCAGAAGAAGACCAAACGGCCCATCCAGTCTGCCCAGCAAGCTTCACATTTTTTTCTCATACTTATCTGTTTCTCTTAGCTCTTTGGTTCTATTTCCCTTCCACCCCCACCATTAATGTTGAGAGCAGTGATGGAGCTGCAACCAAGTGAAATATCAAGCTTGATTAGTTATGGGTAGTAGGGGAAGTAACCGCTGCAATAAGCAAGCTACACCCATGCTTATTTGTTTTACCCAGACTGTGTTATTCAGCCCTTATTGGTTGTTTTTCTTCTCCCCTGCCGTTGAAGCAGGGAGCTATGCTGGATATGCGTGTAGTATCAGTTTTTCTTCTCCCCTGCCGTTGAAGCAGAGAGCTATGCTGGATATGCGTGAAGTATCAGTTTTTCTTCTCCCCTGCCGTTGAAGCAGGATATGCATTGAAAGTGAAGTATCAGGCTTATTTGGTTTGGGGTAGTAACCGCCGTAACAAGCCAGCTACTCCCCGCTTTGTGAGTGCGAATCCTTTTTTCTTCTCCCCTGCCGTTGAAGCAGAGAGCTATGCTGGATATGCGTGAAGTATCAGTTTTTCTTCTCCCCTGCCGTTGAAGCAGAGAGCTATGCTGGATATGCGTGAAGTATCAGTTTTTCTTCTCCCCTGCGGTTGAAGCAGAGAGCTATGCTGGATATGCGTGAAGTATCAGTTTTTCTTCTCCCCTGCCGTTGAAGCAGGGAGCTATGCTGGATATGCGTGAAGTATCAGTTTTTCTTCTCCCCTGCCGTTGAAGCAGAGAGCTATGCTGGATATGCGTGAAGTATCAGTTTTTCTTCTCCCCTGCCGTTGAAGCAGAGAGCTATGCTGGATATGCATTGAAAGTGAAGTATCAGGCTTATTTGGTTTGGGGTAGTAACCACCGTAACAAGCCAGCTACTCCCCACTTTGTGAGTGCGAATCCTTTTTTCCACATTTCCTCTTGCTGTTGTAGCTTAGAGCGATGTTGGAGTCACAGTAACCATGTGTATGTTTATTGAATAAGGGTATTATCTCCAGGCAGTAGCCGTCATTCTGGCGAGCCACCCACTCTTTATTGACGGCCTCTTGATTTTATGGATCCACAGTGTTTATCCCACGCCCCTTTGAAGTCCTTCACAGTTCTGGTCTTCACCACTTCCTTCGGAAGGGCATTCCAGGCATCCACCACCCTCTCCGTGAAGAAATACTTCCTGACATTGGTTCTGAATCTTCCTCCCTGGAGCTTCAAATCGTGACCCCTGGTTCTGCTGATTTTTTTCATGAAGGAGAAGTTGTCTTAGAATAGCCACTGCTATTACTGACATTAGTAGCATGGAATCTACTTCGTGTCTGGGTACTTGCCAGGTACTTGTAGCCTGGACTGGCCACTGTTGGAAACAGGATGCTGTGCTTGATGGACCCTTGGTCTGACCTAGTATGGCAATTTCTTATGTTCTTGTGAAGAATAAGTATTTGAATCTTCTAACTTTGAAACAATTATTGCTTGGTCTCCTGAGGAGTTCTTTTCTTTCAAAGATATAGATTGCAAGGATCCCAATCCTAGCTTATTTTTTGCATCTTTGCTTTTGAGCCAAGCTCTTTTGCAAGCTTTTCCAAAACAGATTCTGTCACTTTCACCTGTGAAGAACTAGTTGGAATATTACTGGCATATGATACAAAATAAGACCACAGCTTTTGGACAAAAGCATGACATTCTGGTAAAGGTTGTACTGGCAAAAATCTTTTTATGAAAGAATCTGACTCTAGCAGTACAACAGAAAGGGAAGATCCCTTTTGCATAGTTTGTTCTCCATGCTGAGAACAATCTGCTGATACATTATTTGTGCTGTGGCGAGTGGTCCACGCCAGCAGCCAGCTTCATGGTGGCGCTAATAAGCTCTCTCAGTACCATGTTCCTTCCGCACCATGATGCTTATTACCAATTAAGATGACTGTGCAGATATTTATGCGCCAGTTCTTGGCACAGAGTTTGATCAACATGATACCGCTGTGAAGATGACTCCTCCAAATGAGGTTTGCTCATTAGAAAAGCTATATAACCGAGACCTCCTGGTTACCTTTTTTGGCTCTGACCTCAGTGGTTCTAGCACTTTAAGGATTTTCTTTTTTCTGGTGGAGGATGGCTCTTATTTGAGCTTCATCTCTCTTTAGGTTCAAGCCCTCCATGCCACTCTTCCACTGTTCGCAAGATGCGTCATGATCTTGTCCTAGGCATCTTAGACAAATTTCACAAAGGTCCTGTCTTGCCATCTTGTGATTGCATTTAATGCAGGACTTAAAAGGTGACTTGCCAATCCTTGCCAATTTCTCCAATGTACTTAAGTAAAAAATGAGTCTAAGAACAAAAAAAAAAATTTCAGTTTTTAATTTAACTATGTACAGAAGAAAAAAGAATTTGACAAAATGAAGCAAAAATGTGCTTAGAAAAACCTGAAAACTTGCAGCAACAATCAGAAAAATGTTGATTGTTCATGATACGGATGAAAATAAACTAGAGGGCTCATGTGGTGATACTAGTGTGAGAATTCCTGTACATACTCAGTGAAAACTTTATTCTGAAACAGAAAGAGGATGTTCTGACAGTGCCAGTGGATGATATTATTCACTTGTATGGCTAACTTTGTCCCTGATTGTCCACAAAGAAATCTTAATTATATAATCATCTGAGTTATATCTAACTCCTGTCTTATCTTATACAACAGTGCTGAACAGAGGAGCTCCATTGTATTTATCAATTGCGCCAAGCATCTCCAACTTTATTTTCATATTGAAATAACCCTATTTTCTATAAATTAATATTTTGATGTATGAAAGAATTCAGACTACTGTAGACCTAGGAATTGCTCCTCATTGGTTCTTTTCATTTCTAATTCATTTTTATTCTAGCCTCCTTAAACCTTGTTTCTCGCTCCTTATAAGTTTAATTGTGTCTCTCTATATATAGTATAAAACACTTTTTTCTCTTAATTCTGCTTCAGCCATTTGCCACAACAATTTTGGATTGTCATCATGATCTTTATTAAAAGTTGCATAACCCTTCCATTTAGCTTTAAGAATTATCCAAACTCTAAATTAGTTCTGAAATCCAGAGGCATACACCACAAATTATCCCTATCTCCTCTTCACTTTTAAAATCTATTATTAGTTTATAAAGCTTTAATTTCAGCAGAAGTTTACTTAAAAAAAAAAAGGAAAATTAGTTCTTACCTGTTAATTTTTGTTCCTGTAGTACCACGGATCAGTACAGACAGTGGGTTGAGCCTCCTTTCCAGCAGGTGGAGACAGACTAAAACTTGAAGGATGCCCTATATCAGGACAGAGGCTATCCTCTAACCCTTCAGTATAACGTATGTCAAAGCAGAAAACAACAAACCCAAGAATAGGATCAAGCAAGTAACCATAAAGCTCAACGGAGCAAATATAGAATAATGTAGAAAACATGGTATACCTAGACGCTCTTGCATAAACTTGGTATAAAAAAACGACCAAGGCTTCTGGTGTAATTGCTCAGTAATCTTGCCCAGAGTGAAATATGAAAATCTGCAAACCTGCAAGAAGACAAGCTTCGAGAGGACAGAAGGACAGACAGGGAAGGGCGTCTGGATTGATCCATGATACTACAAGAACGAAAATTAACAGGTAAGAACTAATTTTCCTTTCCTGTACGTACCCGTATCATTCCAGACAGTGGGATGTACCAAAGCTTCCCTAAACTGGGTGGGACCGAGACAGTCCCGCTCGAAGCACTTGCCGCCCAAAGGAACCGAAGACCGGAGCGTGCACATCTAGACGGTAGTGCCGAGCAAAAGTATGCAGAGACGTCCAAGTGGCGGCCCTGCAAATCTCCTGTGGAGAGACCGATTGACTCTCCGTCCACGAAGTAGCCTGAAAACGTAGAGAATGGCCTTCAGACCCTCAGGCAGCGGACAACCTTGACAAAGGTATGCCGAGGAAATGGCTTCTTTCAACCAGTGCGCAATCGTGGTCTTAGAAGCCTGTTTACCCCGGTTGGGACCACTCCAGAGGACGAAGAGATGGTCCGATACGCGGAAGTCATTGGTGACCTGGAGATAGCGGAGCAAGACTCGTTTGACATCTAGCCGACGAAGGTCGCCACCAGCCGTACCCGCAACCTCCTCCGGAGAGAATGCGGGTAGTTCTACCGACTGGTTGACATGGAAGGCGGAGACAACCTTAGGCAAGAAGGAAGGAACCGTCCTGAGAGAGACCCCGGAATCAGAAAAGCGCAAAAAGGGCTCCCGACAGGACAGCGCCTGGAGCTCGGAAATCCGGCGAGCGGAGGAGATAGAGACCAGAAAAACAGTTTTGAGAGTTAGATCCTTTAGTGTAGCGTGGTGAAGAGGCTCAAAGGGAGCCGCACAGAGAGCACGAAGGACCAGGTTGAGACTCCACGACGGACACGTGGCACGAGAGGGGGGGCGAAAGTGCCTAACACCTCTCAGGAAACGAATCACGTCCGGGTGAGCAGCTAAGGGATGACCGTCCACCCGACCCAGGAGAGAGCCGAGCGCAGAGACGAATGCGTAGAGAACTGAAGGAGAGGCCCTTGGAGAGACCCTTCTGAAGAAAAGAAAGAACCAGAGGGATCGAGGCGGAGCGTGCCAGAACACCCGACTCCGCACACCCGGACTCAAAAACTTTCCAGATGCGCACATATGCCAAAAAGTCGACTGCTTTCGGGCTCGCAGTAGGGTGGAGATGACCTCCTCCCCATAACCCTTACGCCTCAGACGACGCCGTTCAAAAGCCAGGCCGCTAGACAGAAGCGATCGCCCTGGTCAAAAAATACAGGTCCCTGTCGGAGGAGACGAGGAAGATGACCGAGGCGCAGGGGCCCGTCCACCGCTAGATTGATGAGATCCGCGAACCACGGTCTTCGCGGCCACTCGGGAGCGACGAGAATCACCGGTCCCCGGTGGAGTTCGATTCTTCTGAGAACTTTCCCCACCAGTGGCCACGGGGGAAACACGTACAGAAGGACGTCCGCTGGCCAAGGTAGAGCCAGAGCATCCACGCCCTCTGCGCCGTGCTCCCTCCAGCGGCTGAAGAACCGATTGGCCTTGGCATTGCGCAGAGTTGCCATGAGGTCGAGGTGAGGAGGACCCCGCCTGTCCACTATCAGAGCCATGGCCGCGTCCGAGAGCTCCCACTCTCCCGGATCGAGCGACTGACGGCTGACGAAGTCGGCTTGAACATTTTCCTTGCCCATGATGTGAGAGGCCGCAAGGCACTGTAGGTGCTGCTCCGCCCAAGAGAGGAGACGGCTGGCTTCTAAGGCTACCATGGGACTGCGAGTGCCCCCTTGGCGATTGATGTAAGCCACTGTGGTGGAGTTGTCGGACAGGACTCTCACCGCCTTGCCGCGGATCAGGGGAAGGAACTCCTGAAGAGCCAGGCGTACCGCCAAGGTTTCCAGTCGATTGATGTGCCAGCGAGACTGAGTCTGCGACCAGGTTCCCTGGGTGGATTGAGAAAGGCAGACCGCACCCCAGCCCAACAGGCTGGCGTCCGTGGTCACTATCGTCCACTGTGGAGCTTGCAGAGGCATCCCTTGCAGAAGATGAGGAAGAGACAGCCACCACTGTAATTCGTCGACAGTAGAGTCCAAGAACGGAAGGACTATGTGAAACTGCTCAGACACTGGCTGCCAACGGGATAGCAAAGCTTTCTGCAACGGACGCATATGAGCAAAGGCCCAGGGGACGAGGTCGATGGTGGAAGTCATGGATCCCAGGACTTGTAGATAATCCCAGGCTGTCGGAGAAGGTAGTGCAATCAGATTCCGGACCTGATCGATCAGCTTGAGGGCGCGCGCCCGTGGTAAGAAGACCTTGCCTACTCGGGTGTCGAAGTGGGCTCCCAGGAATTCCAACTCCTGGGAGGGCTGAAGCTTGCTCTTGGAAATGTTCACTATCCACCCGAGGGAGGCAAGGAGCTCCAGGACGCGATCCACCGCCCGTTGACAGGAAGTCGCCGACTTGGCCCTGATGAGCCAACCGTCCAGATAGGGGTGGACGAGAATCCCCTCCTGGCGCAGAGCCGCTGCTACCACTACCATGACCTTTGTGAAAGTGCGGGGAGCGGTCGAAAGGCCGAAGGGGAGAGCTCGAAATTGGAAGTCCTGATTGAGGATGTGGAATCGGAGATATTTCTGGTAGTCACGGTGGATAGGAATATGGAAGTACGCTTCTGCGAGATCTAGGGAAGCAAGGAACTCTCCTGGACGGACTGCCGCAATGACCACACGCAGGGTTTCCATGCGGAAGTGGGGAATCTTGAGGGCCCGATTGACCCTCTTGAGGTCCAGGATTGGGCGGAAGGACCCGTTCTTTTTGGGCACTGTGAAGTAGATAGAATACTGGCCGGCGCCAATCTCCCTTTCCGGAACTGGGACCACCGCCCCCAGATCTAGAAGTTTGGAGAGAGTCTGGACCGAGTCTGGACCACCGCGTCCCTCTTGGCCCTGACAATCTCGAAAGCGTACCCATCTTTGATAATGTCGAGGACCCACTGATCCGATGTGATTTTTACCCATTCCTCGAAGAACAGAGAAAGGCGACCGCCAAGGTAAGGAACCGAGGAATGAGTTGGCTGAACTTCATTGCGTGGCAGGTTTGGAGGTGGCACGCGCGGGCTGGCCCTCACGAAAGGGCCACCTGCCACGAAAGGACTGCGACCAGGACTGAGCACGAGAAGAACCTCTCGCGGAACCGCCCTGCCCCCGAGAAGCGAAGCGACGCTGGCCCCTGAAATGAGAACGGGAAGGCGCAAAGGACCGTGAAGACTTAGGATGGTCCTCTGGAAGCTTATGGACCTTGTTATCAGCCAAGGAATCCATAAGCTTCTCGAGATCCTCTCCAAAGAGCATCTTACCTTTGAAGGGCAGCGTGCCCAGCCGAGCCTTCGACTGATCAGCTGAACAATGGCGTAGCCAAAGGAGCCTCCGGGCAGCCACCGCCGAAACCATCGCCTTCGCCTGCACACGGACCAGATCATAGAGGGTGTCCGATACGTAGGCGGTTAAGGCCTCCAGACGTTCGGCTTGCTCTGCCTCTCCTGGCGGAAGATCCCGGGCGGAGAGCAACGGTTGGACCCACTGAAGGCCTGCCCGCATCATGAGGCTGCTACAACAAGACGCCCGGACCCTGAGGGCCAAAACGTCGAAGATGCGCTTCAAGTGAGCCTAACTTCCGATCCTGTGGATCCTTCAGAGCCGTGGAACCTTCTACCGGAATCGTGGTGTGTTTGGCCACCGCAGAGACATACGAATCCACAGCGGGATATCGCAGCAGCTCCAAACCTTCCTCCGGGAGGGGATAGAGCTTATCCATCGCATGCTCCACCCGGAGCGCACCCTCAGGGGCCTCCCATTCCCGCAGGATTAGGAGCTTGAGCATGGGGTGGAAGGGAAAAGCCGAGGCCGAGGCCCGGAGCCCTCCCAGGACCAGATTCATATCCTTGGGCAGCAAGGCCATGAGATTATCCACGGAAGGACTTTCCAGACCCAGCTCCTGCAGAACAAAGGGGAGGAGGGGCTCCAATTCCTCCTTGTGAAATAAACGGAGGGCTCTGGGGTCATCCCCTAAGGGGGGGGTATCCGCCAAATCCGAGGAAGCAGCGGGGTCCGAGGGCCTGGGAGACACCGCGGGGGGGGGGGGGGGGGGGGCGGGCACCCCCTGGACTACCCGCACCGGCCCCTGGGGCTCCGCAGCCGGTCCAGCGGTCAATGGCGCTGAGCGAGGGATTTTTGGCGGGGGGGTGGGGGGCAAGGGGGTGGCTTTCGTCCTGCTCATGCAAGCTAGCTAAATAAGATGTATGCATGAGGAGGATGAAATCCGCCGAAAAAGGGACCATGGATTTGCTGGGGGGGGGGGGGGGGCAAGGGGGGTCAGGACTCCCCTCCTGTGGACCCGTGGGGGCCAAATCGGGGGTTAAATAAAAAAAATCTGGCCCCCCCCAGCCCCAGGGAGCACTGAAACCGGGCCTGATGAAAAATCCAACATGGCCGCCGTTCCCGGGCTCTGCCGACCCAGGAAAGGCCTGGCCATGCTGGGAGAAGTGGAGCCCCGGGCTAAATTTGCTTGTCCTGCCGAGGAGGGACCTTCCCCACCCAGCAGGCAAGCAGTACAAAGTCCCTGCCGTGAAAAACGCGAGGAGGGCAGCCCACAAGAGAGGCAGGCTGCCTGCCGGGACATAGCCGAGCAGCGGCTGAAGAAAAAAAAGTGGAAAAAATGCTTTGATTGGCAGCCTGCACAGCAGGAGAGGGCAGGAGGAAAACCTGCTGCCTCTTGCTTGTCTGGCTGCCGGTTCAAGGCCTGCTCTGACCAGAAAAAAGAAAAAATGCTGGTCAACTGCTGCTAATAAGTTAGAGGTAGGTGAGTACCTGCAACTTATTTAAAGTTTAAAACTTTTTTTTTTTTTTACTGAGCGCAGCAGCGGGTTCCAAAAACCCTCTCGACAGCCAGATGGGGGGGGGAACGAGACCCGGAGAGACTCGGTCCCCACACCTGGAAGCGTCCACGGACTCAGGCTATGTGGTGCAAAAGGGGCAAAACCCTCCTGAGCCGGGCAAGAGCTGGGAGATGGGGCCATCTCCCACACAGAAAAAGGAAAAATCACTAAGAAAAAAGTGAAACTTTCCCTTTTTTTTTTTTTTTTTTAAAAACAAGAGAGAACCGAAAGAAATACTTGCTTGAGCCTACAAAAAGACAGAAGAAAAAGGCTGACTAGCCTACAGCAGAGAACCGAAGGGGAGATGCTACACCTGCTGGAGACAGACGAATACTGAAGGGTTAGAGGATAGGCTCTGTCCTGATATAGGGCATCCTTCAAGTTTTAGTCTGTCTCCACCTGCTGGAAAGGAGGCTCAACCCACTGTCTGGACTGATCCGGGTACATACAGGAATAAAATATTCACGGGTGTTAAAATGTAGTCAATTCTACTTATGAGGCGTGAGCTCTAGACAAGCGGCCAGTAAATACTATTTGCATAGAAATTGTATTCCCTGTCGAATAATGCCTAAATACATTTACTCAGTCTAGTTTCCTCTAGGTCTGCTACACAATTGATGTCACTCCCAATCAAAATTTGTATTCTCTCTAAGCCTGCAATTACTTCCATCAAATAAGAAAAGAAGTGACTATACTCATTTGGTGCACCCACCAAATGAGTGGGTGCCTTTACAATTGATAACTTTGGGATCCCTAATTTTTCCCCCATAAAAGATACTGTTTTCTTAAATTAGAAATATAACTTTTGCTTTTCTAGTATTTGGCACTGAAACATAATGACAATACTCTACACATTTTCTGCATATTTTCTGTATAATTTATGATCAATATCATTTAAATGTGATTAAAACAATTTCTGCCTATTGTCTCTTCAGTATTGTTAAAATCTTTGACCATTTCACAGGCTTGTCTCTTCAGTATTGTTAAAATCTTTGACCATTTCACAGGCTTTCCTGGCTGACATATTAAATTTACTGACTAAAATGAAGCTATCTCAGTTGATGACTCCTAGATATTTTTTTTGTTTGACAATTTACAGTTCTTGTATTACAGATTAATATGGAGTATTTTTCTATCCGAATTGCAGTTAACTTTTTTTTTTTTTTTTTTTAGCACAAACTTATTTTCCAACTCCTTAACCAGTCCTCCAGTTCTTTTAAGTACCCTTTCATTTTTTTCATCTCTTCTGACATGTCTACTCTCCTCATCTGCAAATAAGCATATTTTTTCTCTTCTAGTTCCTCATCAATGTGACTAATATAGATAAAGAAAATAACCAGTCACAGTACTGAACTCTTGGGATGCTCAACTGGTTACTTTGCCTTCACCACTGTGGACTCCATTTAGCACCAGTCTCTCTACCCTATCACTCAATCAATTCCTCACCCAATTTACAACTTTTTGGCCTACCCTCATACTGTCCGTATAAACATGAATATGAAGACAGAGAAAGACTATTATGATTACCTAGCCTGCCCCAATTTTATTCCTGGTGCAATGCCATAGCTCAACTCATTTCGGACTTTCCTCTCACTTCACAACACAGATCCTCTGTTCTTATCCCATTGCTTTCAGGAAATCCAGTACAGTTTGTCTCTGCCACTTCCACTGGGAAGCCACTGTATGAATCTATCATTTTTTCAGTGAAGATATTTTTTCTGATGCTATTCCAGTCATCCCCCTTGAAATCTAATACAGTGAACTTTTGTTCTAGGGCATTCTTTCCACTTAATAAAGGTTTGCTGCTTGCTCATTTTACCTTTGAATTATTTGTGTTTGTACCACATTCCCCCCCCCCCCCACCCCTCACCTCTACCATGCTCTCACTTCCTTTCAGATATACATATTTAGCTCCTTAAGTCCAATCTCAAATGGCATTTGGTGAAACCTGAACAAATTTTGTAGCTGTTTTCTCGACTGCCTCTAGTCTGTCCAAATCCTTATAGCAGTAGACACACCAAATGTATTTGCTTGGTTTAATCTATCACCCAATTTCCTAGAAACTCTTGAACAATTTATACATTGAACCCTGTGCACCATAGCATTCCTCTGACTTTAGCCATTGCCTTATACTGTTTTGCTACCTTGAGTTAATCAGAGAGTCATCATAAGGTCTCTGTCCTGGTTGATGCACATCAAACTCACATTGCCTCCCCACTACCACTCGTGTAATGCTCCCTTGAATTTCTGTAACCCATATAAATAATTCTGCACCTTTTTTCATTGAATCTTAACTTCAAAGCACTCTGAGCCTCTCTTAAAGCAATTCTCATTTTGTCTACTCCCTCTCTCTCTGCAAAGGTCAAAATTTGTCCTCCTAACCTCTCTGCAACATCACTCAAAATATTAAATAAATGGCATAAGCATCTGACTCCAAGACAGATGCTTGTGCCATTCCACTAATTATCCTTTTTTCCAAGAGTGAATTCCATTTAGCAATAGTCTTGTTCAGCTAGTTTCCAAACCAATCCACAACCTTCGAGCTCATCCCCAGGCTGCTTCGATTATGAGCCTCCTACGTGTTACGCTCCACGGCTGCAGACGGCGACTACCTCTGTTGCTCACCTCCTTATTCTCTGCCTTGGCTCAGTTGGGCGAACTCGTGGCCTCTGCCAGCTACCACCGGCCTTCCAGCCTCTGTTCCTGGGCCCACCTGAGCAGTATGGATGCTGCCGACCGCCATCTTACCCTTGGGATCCCCTAGGTGCATGTGCGCTCCCGGGCTTGTTTTAACCACGTCATGGCGGGAACCTCAGGGATGTCCCCCTCAGATGACTTCACTCATCTTGGATACTTAAACCTACCGGCCCAGACAGCTGGTGACTTGGCAACGAGTTCATCTTGCTGAATCCACCTACTCTCGCTTCAGTACTTGTTCCAGCTCTTGCTTCGGTGGTGTGAGACTATCTAGTATCAGCTCCTTGGGGGCCGTTCCTCATCTCTCAGCTATCCGCTCCTAGAAGGGCCTTCACCCAGACCCCTGCCTGCCTCGCTTCCCAAGGCTTCCTACGGAAGTACTACTTTGTCTTCAGTCACCGTGAGTAACCACGCTGTGGACCACTGCTGTGATATCTACTTGGGAACCCTCTCCGGTGTACCCCGCTCTGCGGACTATTGCCGTGATATAGCTAAAAGAGCCTCACTGGTGTACCCCGCTCCGCAGACCAGTGCCGTGATATCCTAGAGGAACCCTCACCGGTGTACCCCGTGCTCTGTGGATCACTACCGTGACCTCCTACCGAGGAACCCTCTTGTGTACCATCTCTATGAACCCCGTGTACTTCAGAGACTGTATTTCGCTCGGCAGCCCCGCTCCTCGGGAAGTGCCGCACCTATTGCCTGACTCCAGTTATCCCGAGCTGAGTCTGTTGTCAGCACCTGCGCTGTCGCTCCGTGGCCCGCCTCCTGGAGTCACCCGCTCTCTCTCTCCTTCTCTACTTCTGCTGTATAACATCCCGCAGCCGAGACCTCGCCTCCCGACAGTGAGGCTCAATGGGGCTCCTCCCCTGGGCGGTCCCACCTCTTACCTCGGCCAAGGGGCCCACATACCCACAAATCCTAACACTATGTGACAGAACCTAAAGGTTTGCTAAAATCTAAGTACACTATATCAAACAAATGCCCTTGATTTAATATCCTAGTCACCCAAATGGATCAGATTTGTTTGACAATGCTCCTCTGGAAAAAACATACGCTCAGATTCTGCAACCTATTGATTATAGATTCTTTGCTATCCTTTCCTTCCCTAGTCTCATTTAAAACTTTCTCCCCACTGAGGTAAAACTAACAGGTCTATAGTGTTCAACCATCTCTGTTACTGCTTTTATAAATAGGGACAACATCCACTCATCCATCCAGTATGCTTACCAATCTTCTATCTACTATATTTATACTTTACATTTAATACTGATTCCTGCATGGAGTTTCCTTAACAATGAATACAATAGCAACCCAATTTGGATTCATAATGGTGAGAGATACTAAGCAGGAGCAGCTTTCAAAAACATTAAGCACCAACATGTCTTAGGACTGAAATAAATCTTAATGAAAAAAGGGATCTTAATTTTGCTGGTTTTATTTGCTAACTAAATTAAATATCTGATAGTAACATTTTATTTAAAAGCAATCAATGTACTTAGTGCATTAGACTATGGCAGACTTCCCTGTTCTTTCTGCTCTAACTAGGTGCTCTAACTCCCAGGCTGTACAGACATTAATTATTACTTGCTTTAAACATTAAAATAAATTACATTTTCTTTACCTTCAGAAATGGGATGACCTCCTTCATAATTGCTTTAATTTGCCGATCAAGCTGCTGAGTATCAATTCGTGGACAGGGAATAACAGGAACATTAACAGGATGTTGGACTGCATGGTTTTCGCCAACATTTGAAGCTTTGTAACAAAAAAGAGTAAGGATTTCATTTATTAAAAATTCATTTGCTCGCAACTCTTTAAATCTTGCAAGTGAGACAACGAAACACAAAGCAAGAATTTATCAGAGTTTGCCAACTAAATGTTAAAAAGCTAACATGAGAAAAAAAAAATGATTTCAATATTTTCTTTAAGCTTATATAAAGAAGAGAGGCCTCCACATACGGCATCATGCTTTGGCAGACACAAAGACAATTTTCAAAGTGCAGGGAAATCTGGGTTTATCCACATAAAAATGTCTTTTGAAAATTGTCCCACCTCAGTATGGGTAAAAGTACATGGCTATTTCACAACACATACTTTTACATGCGTAATAAAGAAGCATGGTTAAGTCAAGTGAGGAAAAGCATATTTTTAAATTACACATAATTCCTGGAATGTAATTGCACCTGCTGCAATGCAGATATAAAATTCTGTGATTGCCCACAGGGTGCTTGCCAGCAAATTTTCTAAGGGGAATACTATGGCTAGTTTCCTTTTGAAAATCACCTTGTAAGTTCACAGTAACATTCTCACAAGCCTGCAAGATGCTCAGGGAGTTTGAGAATTGCCTTCTAAAGGCTACATAGAACCTCTATAGAGTCCAGTGTACATCTAGAATGAAATTGCTTACATGAAAAGCAAAGTTGCTTACCTGTAACAGGTGTTCTCACAGGACAGTAGGATGTTAGTCCTCACATATGGGTGACATCATGAGGATGGAGCCCAATCACGGAAAACTTTTGTCAACGTTTCTAGAACTTTGACTGGCACCTACTGGGCATGCCCAGCATAGCACCAACCCTGCATCCAGCAGGGGTCACCTTCAGTCTAGTCTTATAAAAATACATGCGAAAAATAAGAAACGTAACAAACCCAACACTGCAGGGGTGGCGGGCGGGTTTCGTGAGGACTAACATCCTACTGTCCTGTGAGAACACCTGTTACAGGTAAGCAACTCTGCTTTCTCACAGGACAAGCAGGATGGTAGTCCTCACATCTGGGTGAGTACCGAGCTGAGGATGCCCAAGCAATGCACCAAATGTACCCAAAGATGTGCAACAGGCACAACAACTGGGGTGGAATTTGGTCAAGGGCATCCTGAACCCTAACGGGTTGGCGGAAGGATATTGGTACCTCAGTTTGCAAATAAGTTGCGTAGCAGACTGGCTGAAGATGGAATCTTGTCTGCCAGCCTTGTCTAAACAATAATGGGCTGCAAAGGTGTGGAGAGAGCTCCAGGTAGCAGTCTTACAGATGTCAGCAAGCGGCACCGAGCATAGGTGCGCTACTGATGTTGCCATGGCCCTGATAGAGTGTGCCTTGACACAGTCTTGAAGCGGAATGCCTGCCTGCTGATAGCAAAAGGAAATACAGTCCGCTAACCAGGTGTCTGCTTACCCACAGGTTTACTCAATTTGATGGAATCGAAGGAAACAAACAATTGAGTGGATTTCCTGTGGGCAGCTGTACGGTCTAGATAGAATGCTAGAGCACGTTTACAGTCAAGGGTATGCAGAGCCCGTTCTCCTGGATTTGAATGAGGCCTGGGAAAGAAAGTGGGTAGTATAATGGATTGATTAATATGAAACTCCGATACTACCTTAGGCAAAAACTTAGGGTGAGTGCAGAGTACTACCCTGTCATGCAGAAGTTTAGTGTAAGGCGGGTAGGTGACTAAGGCCTGTAACTCACTAACTCTGCGAGCGGATGTGATCGCTAAAAGAAAAATCACTTTCCAGGTGAGATAGTGGAGATCACAGGATTGGAGAGGCTCAAACGGCGGTTTCATGAGCTGCCCCAAAACCATGCTGAGGTCCCAGGAAGGGGCCGGAGGGCGCAGTGGAGGTTTAAGGTGGAGCAAGCCCTTCAAAAAGTGTGTTACGAGGGGTTGTACTGAAAT
This sequence comes from Rhinatrema bivittatum, assembly GCF_901001135.1. Lineage (NCBI taxonomy): Eukaryota > Metazoa > Chordata > Amphibia > Gymnophiona > Rhinatrematidae > Rhinatrema > Rhinatrema bivittatum. The sequence continues at coordinate 125,384,139 of NC_042615.1, forward strand.
AGGTACATCCCCAACACCTTTATGGAAGGTGGCTACCATAATGACATGTACCCTGGTAGAAGACATTTTGAGGCCTGACTCTGACAGGTGCCAGAGATAGTCCAGAAGCTTCGGTGTGGAACAAGTGAAGGGATCAATGGACATGGAAGTACACTATACCGTAAACCTGTTCCATTTGTAACGATAAGACTGACGTGTGGAAGGCATTTGTGAAGCCACCAGGACATGGGAAACCGGCTCTGAAAGGTTAAGAAGTTGAAGTATTAACCTTTCAACATCCAGGCAGTCAGGGAAAGGGCCTGGAGGTTGGGGTGACGAAGGCAGCCGTTGTTCTGAATGATCAGAAGCGGGTCCTTCCCCAGAGGAATGTGCCGGTGTACTGATAAGTCGTGGAGAATTGGAAACCAGACCTGTCGTGGCCAATGAGGGGCTATCAGAATCATTAGCCCCTTGTCCCTTCGCAACTTCATGAGAGTCTTTGAAATAAGTGGAAGTGGAGGGTACGCATAAAGGAGACCGCTGGCCCACGAGAGGGAGAAAGCATCTCTTTGCTGAAGGTGTTGGCAGCGAGTGAGGAAGAAGAAGTCCCCTACTTTGTGGTTGTGGATCGACGCAAAGAGGTCTATGTGAGGGTAACCCAAACGTTGGAATAGTGATTACGCTACAGTGGGGTTGAGGGACCACTCGTGCGGTTGAAAAGTGCGACTCAGCTTGTCTGCCAACACATTGTCCACTCCCGGCAAGTAGGTGGCCCTGAGGTACATCGAGTGGGAAAGGGCTTCCGCCCATATCTGTGGAGCTTCCTGATACAGGAGGTAGGAGCCCGTTCCCCCTTGCTTGCTGATGTACCACATGGCCAACTGGTTGTCTGTTTGAATCAGGATGACCTGGTTGGTAAGGTGATCCTGAAAAGCCCTGAGAGCATATCTAATTGCACGAAGCTCCAGGAAATTTATTTGGTGTTTGGCTTCCTCTGAAGACCAAATGCCCTGAGAGTTTGCAGGTTTCCTACATGTGCACCCCAACCGAGGTTGGAAGCATCTATTGTCAAGGTTATTTGAGGTTCTGGAACCTAAAATAGATGGCCTTGTAGAAGATTGAATTGGTCTGCCCACCAGGCCAGCGATCAGCGGAGCTGTTTGGTGATGTGGACAATGGTGGACATTGGCTGAGAAGACTGAATCCACTGCGATTTTAGACTGCATTACTCTCATGGCAAGGTGAGCCATGGGAGCGACATGCACCGAGGAAGTCATATGACCCAGTAAGATCAGAAAATGACGTGCAGTTGAAAGTTGTCGAGACTGCAGTCGATGGGCCAGAGAAGTGAGAGTGAAAGCTCAATCCCGAGGTAGGAAGGCTTTCGCTTTTGGAGTGTCCAAGTTGGCACCTATGAACGACAGGGCTTGAGAAGGAACTAGCCTGGATTTTGGATAGTTTATGTGGAACCCTAGGGAGATCAGGGTATACAAGGTGAGAGTAGGGACGTCAGTGCAGACTAGGGATGTGAATCGTTTTCCATATCGTCTTAACGATAGAAATCGTGTGGCAGGAGAAGAAAATCGTGTTTGGCACGATTATTTCATTGAAAAATCGTTAAAAAATCGTTTTTTCCGATTAGTGCGCACTAACTCGAGTTAGCGCGCACTAACTCCCCGTTAGTGCGCACTAACTCGAGTTAGTGCGCACTAACTCAAAATGATACAAATAGACACTTTCCAGGTCACTGAAGGTCAGTTAGGAATGAATATGTGTTCCTATTGGCTGGCAGCCCTCTTATCTATTGATGTTACCAAGGTTTCCACTGAGGTGATGGTTGGGGGGATGGGAAATGGAACTGGAAACTCATGAACACCAACAGAAAATGAAACAAAGTGTTCACACTTCCCAGGTCAGTAAAGGTCACTTAGGAATGAATATGTATTCCTATTGGCTGGCTGTGCTCTTATCTATTGATGTTACCAAGGTTACCACTGAGGTAATGGTTGGGGGGGATGTGAAATGGAAACAGTTGGAAGCTTGACATGTGATGATCAGCACTCACGTGACTAGAACTTCTTTGTTTATTATTTTTGTTAGCAGGCACCTGAAATGCTAGTGCATGATGAATTTGCCAATCACTGTGCATTTTAGAAAGGTGGTCCTGGCTGGAACTGTACACAGTTCAAATATATGTAATTGATTGTTGGTAAGTGTATTTTTTAAGTAGCCACACTGGCACAAGTATGTTTACTTTTCCTCCTACTTAACTCACTAGCTCAGCTTTGTAAGAAGGGCTTCTCTGCTTGAGTGAGGGTCAGGCAGCTCCCCCCTGTCTGTGAAGCCAGCCTCTCACTAGTAATGCAGGGAGGGAGCTGTCTCAGACTTCACCATTCTCCCCCCCCCCCCCCTCACCCACACACCATTCACTAGCTGGGACATGGGGGAAGTCAGGAGTGAGGGTCAGGCAGCTCCCCCCTGTCTGTGAAGCCAGCCTCTCACTAGTAATGCAGGGAGGGAGCTGTCTCAGACTTCACCATCCTCCTCCCCCCCCCCCTCACCCACACATCATTCACTAGCTGGGACATGGGGGAAGTCAGGAGTGAGGGTCAGGCAGCTCCCCCCTGTCTGTGAAGCCAGCCTCTCACTAGTAATGCAGGGAGGGAGCTGTCTCAGACTTCACCATCCTCCCCCCCCCCCTCACCCACACACCATTCACTAGCTGGGAGATGGGGGAAGTCAGGAGTGAGGGTCAGGCAGCTCCCCCCTGTCTGTGAAGCCAGCCTCTCACTAGTAATGCAGGGAGGGAGCTGTCTCAGACTTCACCATCCTCCCCCCCCCCCCCCTCACCCACACACCATTCACTAGCTGGGACATGGGGGAAGTCAGGAGTGAGGGTCAGGCAGCTCCCCCCTGTCTGTGAAGCCAGCCTCTCACTAGTAATGCAGGGAGGGAGTTGTCTCAGACTTCACCATCCTCTCCCCCCCCCCTTTACCCACACACCATTCACTAGCTGGGACATGGGGGAAGTCAGGAGTGAGGGTCAGGCAGCTCCCCCCTGTCTGTGAAGCCAGCCTCTCACTAGTAATGCAGGGAGGGAGCTGTCTCAGACTTCACCATCCTCCCCCCCCCCCCCACCCACACACCATTCACTAGCTGGGACATGGGGGAAGTCAGGAGGGAGGGTCAGGCAGCTCCCCCCTGTCTGTGAAGCCAGCCTCTCACTAGTAATGCAGGGAGGGAGCTGTCTCAGACTTCACCATCCTCCTCCCCCCCCCCCCTCACCCACACACCATTCACTAGCTGGGACATGGGGGAAGTCAGGAGTGAGGGTCAGGCAGCTCCCCCCTGTCTGTGAAGCCAGCCTCTCACTAGTAATGCAGGGAGGGAGCTGTCTCAGACTTCACCAACCTCCCCCCCCCCCCTCACCCACACACCGTTCACTAGCTGGGACATGGGGGAAGTCAGGAGTGAGGGTCAGGCAGCTCCCCCCTGTCTGTGAAGCCAGCCTCTCACTAGTAATGCAGGGAGGGAGCTGTCTCAGACTGGTATCAGGGTTAGGGCACTGTGTGCAGGAAGATCACAACACTCCTGGTATTAATAGGGATAGGGCACTGTAAGAGATGACTGTAGTAGATTGAATAAAGATCTGATGTTTCTGCTCTCCTCACACCAAACAAAAACAACACACAAGCAGAGAAGCCCTTCTTACAAAGCTGAGCTAGTGAGTTAAGTAGGAGGAAAAGTAAACATACTTGTGCCAGTGTGGCTACTTAAAAAATACACTTACCAACAATCAATTACATATATTTGAACTGTGTACAGTTCCAGCCAGGACCACCTTTCTAAAATGCACAGTGATTGGCAAATTCAACATGCACTAGCATTTCAGGTGCCTGCTAACAAAAATAATAAACAAACAAGTTCTAGTCTTTAGTAACACGTGTTTATTTCTAGCTGGAATTCGTTCCAGCTATTAAGTAATTTTATGTACTTTTAATTTTATTTATTTATTACCTTTTTCTTTTTATTCTTTTATTTTAGTATTTTCTCCAATGTAAACCACTTTGACAAAAAACTAATTTATAAAGTGGTATATAAATTCTTTTAAATAAAATAAATAAATAAATAAATAGTCACGTGAGTGCTGATCATTACATTACTTTTTTTGTCAAGCTTCCAACTGTTTCCATTTCACATCCCTCCAACCATTACCTCAGTGTTAGCCTTGGTAACATCAATAGATAAGAGCACAGCCAGCCAATAGGAATACATACATACATATTCATTCCTAAGTGACCTTTACTGACCTGGGAAGTGTGAACACTTTGTTTCATTTTCTGTTGGTGTTCGTTAGTTTCCAGTTCCATTTCCCATCCCCCCAACCATCACCTCAGTGGTAACCTTGGTAACATCAATAGATAAGAGGGCAGCCAGCCAATAGGAACACATATTCATTCCTAACTGACCTTCAGTGACCTGGAAAGTGTTTATTTGTATCATTTTCAGTTAGTGTGCACTAAATCGAGTTAGTGCGCACTAACGGGGAGTTAGTGCGCACTAACACGATTTAACGATTTTTAACGATAAATCGTTAGAATTTCTATTGTATCGTGTTCTATAACGATTTAAGACGATATAAACATTATCGGACGATAATTTTAATCGTTGAAAAACGATTCACATCCCTAGTGCAGACTGCTGAGTGGGAGCCCTGATCAACCAATCGTCGAGATAGGGGTAGATGTGGACACTGACTCCTGAGAAAGGCAGCTACCACTACGAGGCACTTGGTGAAGGCTCGTGGGGCAGATGCTAGGCCGAAGTGTTTTGGGCCTACTAGGAACCGCAGGAATCTGCAATGTGACGGAGTAATTGAAATGTGTGTGCAGGCGTCCTGGAGATCTAGAGAGCAGAGCCAGTCTTCCCTTTGGAGAAGGGGAAGAAGAGAACCCAAGGTCACCATCTTGAACTTTTCTCTCTGTAGGTATTTGTTTAAGATGCGAAGATCCAGTATTGGGTGAACCCCACTTGACTTTTTTGGTATCAGGAAATACCGGGAATAGAACCCCTGCCCCTGTTGGGATAGGGGCACTGGCTCTATTGCTCGGGACTGGAGGAGGAGGGAGACCTCCTGCTCCAGGAGTGATGAGTGTTTGGATATTCCCCAAGTCAGCCGAGGTGGGGAATCAGGTGGAACACAGAGAAAGTTGAGGTGGTAACCTTGAGTTACTACAGCAAGTACCCACTGATCTGTGGTGACTGTGTGCCAAAGTCTGGAGAAGTGGCACAATCTGCCTCAGACTGGAATAATTGGAAGTGGAGGCTGGGTACTGCTCTCTAGGAAGGAATCAAAAGCCAGAAGCTGGACCTGGCTGGGGAGCTGGCTGTGACTTCTGTACTCAAGGTTGCCTGGATTGGCCTTTTTGCTAAAGCTTAGAAGGCCGACCCCCGGACGCCGGGGGATAGTATCTCCGTCGCCGAAAGACTTGTCTCTTGGGAGTCTCTCCTAAAAGATCTTTTGGAAGAGGAAGAGAGATCAGAAGGCAGTAAGAAGAGCTGGCACAGAGTCTCTTGGTGGTCCTTGAGTTGCGCCACCGCTTCTTGAATCTTTTAACCAAAAAGACTATCCCCAGCACAGGGCAAGTCAGCTAACCTGTCCTGTACATCTGGTCTGAAGACTTTAGCCAGGCCCATCCCCTCACACTAATTCCTGCCGCCGAAATTCTGGAGGCGGTATCGAAGATGTCATATGCAGACTGTACTTCATGTCTGCCAGCATCTAGGCCTTTTTGTGCTAGAGCATGAGGCTGGTCCTGGAATTGCAGAGGTAAGGTTTCAGCAAATTCCTGAATCTTCGTGAACAGGGTCCTGTTGTATTGGGACATGTACAATTGATAGGAAGCAATACGAGAGATCAGCATTGAGCCGTGGAATACAAGTCTTCTAAAACGCATCCAAGAATTTTTGTTCCTTTCCTGGAGGAATGAGGTTTGGAGCATCATGCCCTCTTCTGGGCTGACTCCACAACCACTGAGTGATGATTTAATTGAGTTCTCTGGAAGCCAGGGGCTGACTCAACTAGGTAGGGTGGCATCTGCCTTACGGTTGAAAGGGGCCACAGAGCACGGGTGGTCCCAATTTCTCTTTAAAAGGTCCAGAAGAATTTCATTAATAGGGATAGACATGATTTCCTTTGGAGCATCGAGAAACTGAGAAGCTCCAGCATCTGATGCCTAGAGTCCTCTTCAGTCTGAAGCTGGAATGGAACCGTTTCAGACATTTCCTTTACAAAGTTGATAAAGGACAAGTCCTCTGGAGAATAATGTTTCCTTTCATCAGGAGGAGAGGGCTGTGAAGGCAGATCATCAGTATCCTGGGACGAATCATTGGTCCAAGGATCGTAAGGCTCATTACCAGCTCCCATATGTTCATCAGAAGGGAGTAAGCAAATGTTGCTTACCTGATGTAACAGGTGTTCTCACAGGACAGCAGGATGTTAGTCCTCACAAATGGGTGACATCGAGGATGGAGCCCACCACGGAAAACTTCTGTCAAAGTTTAACAGAACTTTGACTGGCCCCTACTGGGCATGCCCAGCAAGGCACTGACCCTGCAGCCAGCAGGGGTCTCCCTTCAGTCTGATTTTCAAAGCTACAGGCAGTGCCTAAAAAAATAAAACTAAAACGAACCCAACACCGCGGGGTGGCGGGCGGGTTTCGTGAGGACTAACATCCTGCTGTCCTGTGAGAACACCTGTTACATCAGGTAAGCAACATTTGCTTTCTCACAGGACAAGCAGGATGGTTGTCCTCACAAATGGGTGAGTACCGAGCTCAGGATGTCCTGACTTGCACCAAATGCACCCAACGACGTGCAACAGGCACAACAACTGGGGTGGAATTGGTAAAGGGCATCCGCACCCTACCGGGAAGGTGGAAGGGTGTTGGTACATCATGTTGGAAAAAGGTTACGCAAGACAGATTGGCCGAAGATGGAGTCCTGTCTTCCAGCTTTGTCCAAACAATAGTGGGCTGCAAAGGTATGGAGAGAACTCCAGGTTGCAGCCCTACAGATGTCAGGAAGCGGCACCGATCGAAGGTGTGCTACCGAAGTCGCCATGGCCCTCACAGAGTGTGCTTTTACACGGTCTTGAAAAGGAATGCCAGCTTGCTGATAGCAAAAGAAATGCAGTCCGCCAACCAGGAGGAAAGAGCCTGCTTACCCACAGGTTGTCCTAACTTGTTAGGATGGAAAGAGACAAACAATTGAGTGCTCTTCCTGTGTGTAACTGTACGGTCTAGATAAAAAAGCTAGAGCTCGTTTGCAGTCTAGGGTATGCAGAGTCTGTTCCCCGGAGTTGGAGGGGGGCCTGGGAAAAAAGATAGGTAGTATGATGGATTGATTGATATGAAACTCAGAAACTACCTTAGGTAAAAATTTAGGGTGAGTGCGGAGTAACCGCCCTGTCTTGCAGGAGCTTAGTGTAAGGCGGATAGGTAACTAGGGCCTGTAACTCACTAACCCTGCGAGCTGAAGTGATAGCCAAAAGGAATAACACTTCCATGTGAGATATTTAAGATCACATGAATGGAGAGGTTCGAAAGGTGGTTTCATTAGACGACCAAGAACCAGATTAAGGTCCCAAGATGGGGCCGGAGGACGTAAGGGTGGCTTCAGATGGAGCAAGCCTTTAAGAAAGCGTGTTACCAGGGGTTGTACTGAAATAGGGACACCCTCTATACCTTTATGGAAAGCAGCTACCGCACTGACATGCATCCTAATGGAAGAGGTTTTAAGACCTGATTCCGATAGATGCCATAAATAGTCCAAGAACTTAGAGATTGGACAGGAAAGGGGATCAAGGGACTGAGAAGTGCACCATGATGTGTACCTTTTCCATTTATATGAATAGGATCTTCTGGTGGAGGGCTTTCGTGAAGCTATCAAGACACGAGGAAACCGAATCCGAAAGGTTAAAAGGCTGAAGGACTAACCTTTCAACATCCATGCCGTCAGGGACAAGGCCTGGAGGTTGGGATGGAGGAGGCATCCGTCGTTTTGAGTGAGCAGATGCGGATCCATTCCCAGAGGGATGTGCCTGCGGATGGAGAGATCCTGGAGTATGGGAAACCACACCTGGCGTGGCCAGTGGGGTGCTATCAGGATAATGGTTCCTCCGTCCTGGCGAAGCTTCACGAGAGTCCTTGACAGAAGAGGAAGTGGAGGGATGCATAGAGCAGACCTGTCGTCCACTTGAGGGAGAAGGCATCCCTCGGCCGAGAGTGCTGGCTTCGAATGAGAGAGCAGTAATCGTCCACTTTGTGGTTCTGAGGGGACGCAAAGAGGTCTATGCGGGGAGAACCCCACTTGTGAAACAGAGAGGTCGCTACCAGAGGGTCGAGTGACCACTCGTGCGGTTGGAAGACACGGCTCAGCTGGTCTGCCAATACATTGTCTACTCCCGGCAGGTAAGTGGCCCTGAGGTACATGGAGTGGGAGAGGGCTTCTGCCCAAATCTGCGCAGCTTCCTGACACAGAAGGAAGGAGCCTGTGCCTCCCTGCTTGTTTATGTACCACATGGCCACTTGGTTGTCTGTTTGGATTAAGATTATCTGATTCAATAGATGATCTTTGAAAGTTCTGAGCGCCGTAGCGGATTGCTCGAAGTTCCAAGAAATTTATCTGGTGTTCGGCTCCTCTGGTGACCATAACCCTTGGGTTTGGAAATCGTCCACATGGGCTCCCCCAACCGATGTGGGAAGCGTTGGTGGTTAGGATTACTTGTGGATCTGGTAGGAGAAAAGGTAAGCCCTGAAGGAGGTTGACTTGAGTCGTCCACCAGGTTAAAGACAGGCGAAGCGCTTGTGTAACTGTGACTATGGAGGATAGAGGCTGAAAAGCTTGAATCCATTGGTGTCGCAGAGTCCATTGGTTTACTCTCATGGCTAGTCGGGTCATGGGAGTGATTTGAACCGAGGATGCCATGTGTCCTAGGAGAATGAGGAATTGGCGAGCCGTGGCAGTGTTTTGAGACTGGAGCTGGCGAGCTAGGGACATGAGAGTTTGGACCCGTTGAAGCGGAAGGTAGGCCTTTGCCTGTAAGGTGTCCAAGTCTGCTCCAATGAAGAATAAGGTTTGAGATGGGACTAAGCAAGATTTCTCGTAATTGACAAGAAACCCTAAGGAAAGGAGTGTGTGAATTGTCAATTTTAGGGAGGATTGAGCAATCTGAGGGGTGGAGGCCCTGATTAGCCAATCGTCCAGGTAGGGGTAGACGTGGACACCTTCCTTCCTGAGGAATGCTGCTACCACTACGAGACATTTGGTAAAGACTCGTGGAGCAGATGCCAGACCGAAAGGTAGTACCCGGTATTTGATAATGGTCGCGGCCTACCAGGAAAACGCAGATACTTGCGATGGGATTGTGTAATCGCAATGTGGGTATAAGCGTCCTTGAGGTCGAGAGAACACAGCCAATCCCCCCTTTTGCAGCAGAGGGAGCAGGCGCGCCCAGGGTTACCATCTTGAACTTTTCTTTTTGAAGGTACTTGTTGAGGGCCCGAAGGTCCAAAATGGGACGTAGCCCCCCTGATTTCTTTGGTATTAGGAAGTACCTGGAGTAGAATCCCTTCCCTCGTTGAGAGGGAGGGCCGGGTTCTATAGCATTTGAGTGCAGAAGAAGGGATACTTCCTGTTGTAATTGAGTCAAATGGCTGGTTAGACTCCACGCTTGAAGAGGCGGGGAGTCTGCTGGAAGAGTTATGAAGTTGAGGTGGTAACCCTGTGCGATAATTGCTAGCACCCACTGATCTGAGGTGATCTGTATCCAGCGTTGTAAAAAGTGGTACAGTCGACCCCTCACAGGGATGTCTGGAAGCGGGATCTGGCATGTGCTCCGTACAGGGAAGTCAAAGACCCGCCGCAGGCCCAGGAGGTGGGGGTACAGCAGGTCTTTGTTTCCTAGGCTGGCGTGGCTGAGGTCTGTTGGAGGACCGTGCAGGACGAGGCCTAGCCGATGGAGGATAGTAACGACGTGGCCGAAAGAACAACTTTTAGAGTCCTTCTTAGGTGGTTGTTTGGAGGACACCTCAGATGGAACAGACGAGAGTTGTTTCAATGTCTTGTGATGATCTTTTAATTCTGCCACAATTTGCTGAATTTGTTCTCCAAACAAATTGTCCCCTAAACAGGGTAAATCAGCTAGACGATCCTGGACCTCTGGGCGAAGGTTGGATGACTTTAACCAAGCCCAACGTCTGGCTGAGATGGCAGTGGCTGAGAACTTTTGTGGAAGCATCGAGATGTCGTAGGCCGTTCTGATTTCGTGCTTTCCTGCCTCAAATCCTTTGTGAAGAAGGGCTTGAAGCTGTGGCTGGTATTGGTCCGGCAACGTGTCAGCGTAGTCCTGCATCTGTTTAAGGATGGCTCTGTTATATTGAGTCATGTAGAGTTGATATGAAGCTATGCGTGAAATCAACATAGCTCCATGATACACTTTCCGTCCCACACTATCCAGGATTTATTGTCCTTGATAGGTGGAGTGGAAGAGTGCGGCTTCAGACGCTTGGCCTTCTTTTTGCGCGGACTCAACCACAACAGAGCGATGATCCAGTTGAGGCTTCTGAAAATCCTGGGGCTGACTGGACAAGATATGTGGAGGTCAGCTTTCTTGTTAACTGGTGACACAGATGAAGGAGATTCCCAGTTTTTCTTTAAAAGATCCAGAAAAACCTGGTGAATGGGGATGGAAGCGATGATTTTAGGAGGCATCCAGAAATTGGAGCAGTTCCATCATCTGGTGTCTGTCATCGGTCTCAGATTGTAGGTTGAAAAGGTACAATTTCTGACATCTCCTTCACAAAATTAATAAAAGAGAGATCCTCAGGAGGAGATCGTTTTCTACTCTCTGTAGGAGATGGCGGTGAAGGTAAATCTGTGTCAGAAGATGTATCACACCCCAGGTATCGTATGGATCATGTGGGGCTTGAAGCCCTGAAGGACCTTGGTTGAGGATCCGAAGGCATCGAGTGAAATCTTGATGGGAATCGGTGCTGCAGGCGGAACTGGGAAATGGCATCGAGGGCTTCGGCGCTGCCGATGGAATCGGTGCCGGTCTTGGAATCGATGGAGCCGAAGGATAGATCGGTGGAGAGATATGCGAAGGCACCGATGGGACTACCCCCGGACGGGGGAATCAGGACCGGTGTTTCTCCTGCCGATGAGAATCCTGTCGGAGACGGTGTGTTGTCGGTGCTACTGAATCACCGATGGAAGGGCCGTCATAAGTGCGTCCATGCGGCGCAGTAAGTAGCGTTGCTAGAGCGTCAACCAAGGCTCGGGTGGTCGGTTCCCTCCTCGGTGGCGGGGTCGTGCCGGAGATCGGTGCCGGAGACGGTGCCGGTGGAGGTGGAAACTTTGCATCGCTTTCTTGATGGCCTCCTGGACCAGCCGGTCCAGTTCTGCCCGTGAGACCAGGGGTAACGATACCCGGCTCGACGGGAGAGGGAGGCTGAGGCAGAGCCGGAGGGACCACCGTAACCGGTGGGATCACGGCTCCCAACACCCCGAGAGGGTGAGGGTTTCCTCAGTGCCTGCGAACGAGACGTGGACGGTGCCAGGTCTGACCGAGGCTTTTTAGTCGGTGGCTCGGCTGTCCAGAGGTCGATGGCTGTGGATCCTCGACGGGTCGAGACTTGTGCCGTCGATGGCGATGCTTGTCCTTCCGATCTCCTCGCCCATCCGGGGAGGGGACAGGAGTCGACGGCCGAGAAGTCATCGATGGTGGACGGTCACACGGAGGTTGACGGTGGTGGTGCAACTTCGACGGTGCCGGTTCCGATGACGTTGATGCTATCGATGGCGTTGGGGTGGGTGCATGGAAGAGGAGCCCCATCTTCTCCATCCTGGCTTTGCGACCCTTAGGTGTCATTAAGGCACATTTGGTGCAAGTCAGGACATCATGCTCACTACCCAAACACAAAACACAAACCCTATGGGGGTCTGTGATTGACATAGTCCGGGTGCAATCCGGACAACGACGGAACCCCGTCGCCATGGCCTTGGGCCAAAATTTAGCCGCGGGATCGGTAAGTGCCAACAGGCCTCGAGGGCCAAAATCGACAGAATCAGTCGATGAAAAACGGCAAAAAGCTTACCGGATTCCGCGAAGTTGACAAAAATTTTGTCGAAGGGAGACCCCTGAGGGGCAAATTTTCTTCGGAAAGAAAAAACCGAATTCCTGTCAGGAACGTGGTAAGAAGAGCTCCTTTCACCGCGTGGCAACTGCTGCGCGGAAAAAAGAAGACTGAAGGGAGACCCCTGCTGGCTGCAGGGTCAGTGCCTTGCTGGGCATGCCCAGTAGGGGCCAGTCAAAGTTCTGTTAAACTTTGACAGAAGTTTTCCGTGGTGGGCTCCATCCTCGATGTCACCCATTGTGAGGACAACCATCCTGCTTGTCCTGTGAGAAAGGGTGTTATCCGGAAGGCCAGGGCCTAGGCATCGATGTCCTTCAAAGCAGAATCGAAGGCACCGATGGCGGCATCGAAGGCATCGAGGGAGGGCACCGATGGAATCTGTGACATCGATGGTTGTGTTGGTGGCAGCACTCCGGAGGGCGGAATGGAGATCGGTATTTCTTCTTCTTCTTCTGATGACAAGGGTATTGGTGATGAAGGAATTGGGCCCATCGGTTCCCTCGGATTCACTGGTGGAAGGGCAACAGATTAACACATCCATTCTGCCAATACAGTGCAAGCAACCGTGTGTATCGGATCAGAGGCCGGCTCAGGAAACCGGCACCGGCAATCAATGGAGGTTTGAACCCCTGGAGTGCTTTACTGATGGCCTCTTGGATCATCCAATCCAATTTCTGATGATAATCTGGATTTAAAGTAAAGAGACATCATGGCTAGACCCCAAACACATCACACAGACTGTGTGAGGGGTCAGAGATGGACACTGTCGAGTACAGCTGGGGCACAGACGGAAACCCGATGCCACAGCCTTGACAAATTTAGTTGCGGTGCAGTCGATGGTCGGTAGGCCGCGAGAGGAGAAAAACTCGACGGGAATCGACCGCAAGCAGGTAAAAAAACTTACCGTTCGACCGCGGAGCAAAGGTATAGATAAGGGGACCCTGTGGGGTATGATTTTTAAAAATTTTTGATAAAGTTCCGTGAAGAAAAATTCCTTTCAGGAATCTCTGAAGAGCGCCTTAACCCGTGTGGCTACTGCTGCATGGAAAAAAGAAGACTGAAGGGGGACCCATGCTGGATGCAAGGTTGATGCTATGCTGGGCATGCCCAGTAGGTGCCAGTCAAAGTTCTAGAAACTTTGACAAAAGTTTTCCGTGATTGGGCTCCATCCTCATGTCACCCATATGTGAGGACTACCATCCTGCTTGTCCTGTGAGAACAGATGTTCTCTAATAAGAGCAGAACAAGTTACATAGATCACATGACCTGATTTATGTCACTGCAGACATTACAGAATTTCGAGGGAACTCTTTTGGATATGCTCTAATATTTCATGTACCTACTGGCTCAGTGGCTCTGCAGTTCAACAATTTGTCAAGCAAAAAGGAAAACAAGAGAATGGAGATCAACCTTCAAAGGGGAGCTGGGTGGGTTCTGAGGCTCCTTGTTCTGTTGTCATCAATTAACACCCATTACAAATAAACAATTTCATTTTCTCAGATGACAAGCAGACAATCCACACAAACTGGACTCCTTAGCTAAGGATTGTCCTCAAATACATGGGGGAAAACATCAAAACAATCAACAGGTGAGTAGTTTTTTTGCTGGATGAAAATTCAGTTTATATTGTTTTTTTTAAATGTTCTAATAGGAAAAATGACAGGGATGAAAACCTGAAACTCTAAAAATGGGTCCCAAGATAGGAGTTGGGCTGTACTTAGCAAAAAGGCCTTGGAGTACTGACTGTCCAAACCTAGCATCCCAACATGCTCACACATCTAGTCAGTAGTGGTTGGAAAAAAATGTGGCTTAACTTTACACTGCAGCCTTGCAAATCTCCTCTAAGGCGATAGAACTAAGAATGGCAGCCAACCTTGCCATGGCCCTGACAGGATGGACACTGACATTCACCTCTATGGTGCTAAAGTTAAATAATGGGAGATTCAATCTGCTACCCCATTGGAAAATATCGTTTTTGTCACAATAAGGCCGGACCTACTGGGATCAAAAATAACAAAAAGTAGACTATTTCTGTAGGTTAAGTCTGATCCAGAATACAGTTGAGTGCATAAAGGGCCTCCATTGTATCCTGTGCACAGATTACTACAACCTCTACTACTATTACTAAGTTTTTTAAAGTGGTACTAGACATATGCATCACTGTACAGATACACAAAAAAGACAGTCAATGCTCCATGGAGCTTATAATTCAGTCAAAATGGAGAAATTACTTACCTGATAATTTTGTTTTCCTTAGTGTAGACAGATGGGCTCAGGACCAATGGGTATAGTGTGCTCCTGATAGGAGCTGGAGATGGAGTCATATGGAGCCATAGGGACAGACCATGTGAAGTTCTGAAAGAAGCTCCCGCTAGGAAGTAGAGTACTAGATTGAGATTCCATAGGGGTACCGCCACTTTAGAGGTGGTCAGATTTGCTTGACCCCTCTTAGGAAGCGGGAGACTTCTGGATGGGAAGATAGACTGAGGCCGTCTACTTTGGTTCGACTGGAATGGTGGTGCGCTTTGTGACTGTGCAGACCATGGCGTCCACTTTGGGAAACACCACGAGGTCTTTGGCTGACGGTTCCAGTGGATATGGGGCTTTAAGGGCCTGTCCTCCCTTGAAACTGGCCTCCGGGGCATTCCATTCCAGGTCGATCAGCTGTTGTATGGCTTGCAGCAATTTGAAATGGCATGAGGTCTGATGGAG